>NC_133330.1:96518237-96818237 GCF_042186555.1 Aquarana catesbeiana
CGATGCAAAAAAACCCTATGCAAAACTTGTGCCTTTGTTAAACATGGACAAAAGTCATTCCTTTCCAAAGGTAAAACGTACCAAATAGACCAATTCTACAATTGTTCTTCCGATTTTGTAGTCTACGGCCTTATGTGCCCCTGTGGACTGATCTATGTCGGTAGAACAATCTGCCCCCTCAGACAGCGTTTCGGTCAACACCGGAGACTGATAGAGGGTGGCAAAGATATGCACAGTGTCCCACGACATTTTGCTAGTTTTCACCAAAAATCCACCACGGGCCTCACTGTATGGGTAATTGAACAAATTCCCAAGTCATATACTCCCGCCGAACGTTTCAAAAAGCTCTGTGCAAGGGAAACGTCGTTCTGGATTTACAATCTCGACGTCCTCTCGCCTGGGGGCTTGAATGAGGGCATCGAGATTGCCACCATATTATAGATATATATTGCTTTTATTTGCTTATATATGGTATGTGTATATTCATTGCTTGTATCTTTATCATCCTTACCACAGGTTGTATACACACTAACATATCTATTATTGTGGGGGTGGCGGGTCCACGAGTAAGTATATTCCATCCCCCGCCCCCTCCCCTGCCCTCATTCTTTCCCATTACCCCTCTAACCCCCTCCCCCCCCTTTTTTCTCCATTCCTTTCTTTCCCCCCCCCCCCCTTTCCCCTCTTGTTTTTCCTCCCCGCCCCCCCCCCCCCCCCTTTTTTTCCCCTCCCTTTGCTCCTTTCTCCTGGTTCTTCCCTTGCAGACTGTGTTACATTGCTAATTATATTTACAGTATGTACTGATATTTATGTTTATATAATCACCATCTCTTGTGTATTTTACATATATAAATTTCTTATTTTTTATATATATTTATATCTTTTATCTTGCACTGGTCCATGATCATTAATATTATTATTATTAATTTTTAGTACCATCCCAATTCTCAATTGATACACTTACATGTTCTTATATATGATCCATATTAGTTGCATATGCACCAGGTTTTATTCCGCAGGTGGATGTGTACTGGTTTTTAATCAAACAATTTTAATTTTTTAATTTCCATTTTCCAATTCTATGTATAACTATGCTCATATGTCTTCTATATATGTATGTACAGATACTCCATGCTTAAATTTTATCTACTTGTGCCCCACTTCCATGTGCATTATATCTAGTATTGCCAAACAGCTGCATTGTATCCGGATACTGTTTATTATTCTCAGCCCCGCCCCTTCCCCCTCCCTCCCAAAGACTACAAAAGGACTGCCATCACATCTGCCCCCTATGCTTGAAAAAGGAGTGCCGCTATTCCTGTCATCTATAGCGCGCAGACTCGGAAACGCGTCGCAGAGCTGTGACGTCACGGCCCGGCGCCGCGCTGCGCTTGCTTTCCAGGCCTCGTTCTGGCTCCCTGTACGGCCGTCACCATCTCTCTCCACGGAGCCGTACGAGCCTCAGACGGCAGCGCGCCCGGCGATCGGCCTTGACGTCCCCCCACCCCCTCCCTGGAACCCACAGACCGTTGGTCTTTGTTATTTAACTTACTACCCATTCTGAAGTGCCATCTGGAGACCCGAGGGAACTTCCACCGTGTTCCGCCATCACCATCCATCCCTGCCAGGACTTGATGTGTGACCAGTACTGCACGGACTCGCTGAGACTTGTGGTCCTCCAACCTCTCCTCTACTCAGAGATGCACCGGAACGCAATACTACAGTCTTCCATGTGAGTGGATATTGTTTGTTGTAATAAATGATTATTGATTTATACTCAGAGGCGCCCCTCTTCCTTGTTTTTAGGCTGCGCTAGCAGGAAGGTAGTTCACACTAAAGCCAGGCTGAAAAAACCCTCGGCTGCACGTAAAAAAAAATTCAAATCCATCATGCGAGTGTGAGCAGGCAGTGGAAGTTACGGACGCATCCCCCGGCTCCTGAACTGATGCCTACACACAGTGCCAATGTTGCCACCTTGCAGTAGCCCTAGCAAGGTTATGAACATATGGGCTCCAGGCAAGCAGGCAGCATATGTAGAGTGTTGGCCTGGCAGTAAAACAGGGGCTCCAGGTCCATCTAGATATTAGCCCAGCACACCCCACTATACAACAGGCCAAGGGCCTCCCTCTCCCCGGTCTTCTCCCCCTAACCCGACTTAATCTTCCATGGCCCCCTCCATCCTCCTCAAAGTCTTCCTCTGCAGGGTGGTGGCTGAACTGTAATGTGACTGTGACCAGCCCTGGGGCCAGAATTGTAAGTAGTGGCCTTGTGGGCTCTAGGGTGTCCCAGGCTCGGCGGCAGGGTAGCAGGGTGAAGTAGGTGTCTCCTTGGTGGTGGTAAAGATGGTATTGGGGTAACTGTAGTGACCATACCCACCACACCCTTTTCCGCCCACCTCCAAGGAATCTGCTCCATACTGGTTGGCCCAGTTTTCCCTCAGCTCTCAACATTCTCAGGTTGTTCGTTGAGAATGAGCACTTCTAAGAGGTACACACCACAAAGAGGCACAGGCTGAACTGTAAGGCACACACTGCCAAGGTGGATCACACTGGACTGCGAGGAAGGAAGCGGATAGGTAGAGACACACACTGCCGACATGCATTCTTACTGAAGGCAACATATTCTTATATAATTTGTGCACTGCTTTTGAGGCTTGGTTGGAAAAAGGCTCTTTTGTACCTATGCATTGCGGTTAAGCACCAGGCACACATTTCTTTTTCAATGCACCATGATACACCAATAGAAAGAACTGCATTGAGAACTGTGGTGCGCAGTCACCAAAATGGTCCATGTCAGATTGAATCCTCTTACATGATTTGTACCTGTTTATCTGCAGTCATTTGTCCTATACATCCTTGTAAAACTTGTAAAAGGATTTTTCACAGACTCACAAACCAGGGGGTGGGGAGCTGCAATTTACACACTGAATAAGAGCTCAGAGAGCTGATTGAAGTGAAGGGACACCCCTCCCCCCCCTTCACACAGGAACACAGCTGAAAATGTCAATCACAGGCTGTGCGCTGGAGCTCCCTCCCTATCACCTTTTAGCTCTTTGTGTCAGGAAAACCTGTCAGAAGTGACTCAAGCTGATAATGGAGGCACTGGACAGCAGAGAGAAATGACACTTGTTTTGGAGAAAGGAAAGCAAACACTATAGAAATACAGTATGTGCTTTTTTCAGATTTCATGTCTGAAGATTACAACTTTAACAGTCACCTGGGAATCCTATACACAGGATTTTGCTGATATGCATTTATGTAAATCCCTTACAGTGAAAGGCAAAATACATACACTATACCGATCAAGCAGCCATTGGTAGGTTAAAAAACAAACAAGGAAATAAGGGGAAGCCTTCCACCCCACAATGTTGAGGAACAAGGCTAGCCATGACTGCTTGCAATTCAAGAAATTCTGCAACTGTCAACACAAAAACCAAAAGACATGGGTGGAGACATATTTCAACCAAATAGAAGAATTATTATTAGTATTAAATGCTACAAAACAAAAAACAAGTACACCCATGCATTAAGATGACTCTAGACCAGACTAGTCAGCAAGTCTACCCTAACAACCTGTAACACAGAAACACCTGCATAGCCAATATTGGCTTTTATTCTCATTCCGAAAAATATGAGTCAGGACTTGGCCGTAGAGCTTTTAAAAGGCACTTAGTGTATTTTTTTTAGCACATATTTCAAGTTATTGCACCCCCCCCCCCATAACCCTTTGAAACTGATCTCTCTCTGTATAGTATTACTCTTTACAACATCCTTACCACTCAAATGTGTCACAAGAAAGAAAAAAAAAACAATTTTTATTGCTCTTCCTGGTTAGCCTAGGTTCACCTATTGAGAGTGGGTGTGGGAATGCGTGCTGCCTGCGTCCAGAGCCATTTTCCTTCCCCAGTGTCATGTGACTAATTAGTGTTAGGTGTAAATGGAGAGCAGTTTGTGTTGAAATTTTGGTGTTATCGCGCTCACTCTCTCATACTGGTCACTGGAAGTTCAACATTGCACCTCATGGCAAATAACTGATGATCTGAAAAAAAGAATTGTTGCTCTACATAAAGATGGCCTAGGCTATAAGAAGATTGCCAAGACCCTGAAACTGAGCTGCAGCACGGTGGCCAAGACCTAGTGCACGTGCTCAGCGTCCTAACCAAAGGTTGTCTTTGGGAAATAGACGTATGAGTGCTGACAGCATTGCTCCAGAGGTTGAAGAGGGGGGGGTGTCAGCCTGTCAGTGCTCAGACCATATGCTGCATACTTCATCAAATTGGTATGCATGTCTGTCATCCCAGAAGGAAGCCTCTTCTAAAGATGATGCATAAGAAAGCCTGCCAACAGTTTGCTGACAAGCAGACTAAGGACAAAGATTACTGGAACCATGTCCTGTGGTCTGATGAGACCAAGATAAACGTATCTGGTTCAGATGGTGTCAAGCGTGTGTGGCGGCAAACAGGTGAGGAGTTTTTCACTTAGGGGTGTACTCACTTTTGTTGACAGTCGCTTAGACATTTATGGCTGTGTTGAGTTATTTAGAGGGGACAGCAAATTTACACTGTTATACAAGCTGTACACTCACTACTTTACATTGTAGAAAAGCGTAATTTCTTCAGTGTTGTCACATAAAAAGATATAATAAAATATTTACAAAAATGTGAGGGGTGTACTCGCTTTTGTGAGAATATATATATTATATATTTATTTATATTTATATATTACACACCACACACACACACACACACACACACACACACACACACACACAGTCAGGTCCATAAATATTGGGACATCAACACAATTCTAATCTTTTGGCTCTATACATCACCACAATGGATTTAATGAGAGATGTGCTTTAACTGCAGACTTTCAGCTTTAATTTGAGGGTATTTACATCCAAATCAGGTGAACGGTGTAGGAATTACAACAGTTTGTATATGTGCCTCCCACTTTTTAAGGGACCAAAAGTAATGGGACAATTGGCTGCTCAGCTGTTCCATGGCCAGGTGTGTGTTATTCCCGCATTATCCCATTTACAAAAGGTCCAGAGTTCATTTCAAGTGTGCTATTTGCATTTGGAATCTGTTGCTGTCAACTCTCAATATGAGATCCAAAGAGCTGTCACTATCAGTGAAGCAAGCCATCATTAGGCTGAAAAAAAACAAAACAAACCCATCAGAGAGATAGCAAAAATATTAGGTGTGGCCAATTCAACTGTTTGGAACATCCTTAAAAAGAAAGAGCACACCGGTGAGCTCAGCAACACCAAAAGACCCGGAAGAGCACGGTAAACAACTGTGGTGGATGACCGAAGAATTCTTTTCCTGGTGAAGAAAACACCCTTCACAACAGTAGGCTAGATCAAGAACACTCTCCAGGAAGTAGGTGTATGTGTGTCAAAGTCAACAATCAAGAGAAGACTTCAGAGTGAATACAGAGGGTTCACTACAAGATGTAAACCATTGGTGAACCTCAAAAACAGGAAGGCCAGATTACAGTTTGCCAAACACCATCTTAAAAAGCCTTCACAGTTATGGAGCAACATCCTATGGACAGATGAGAGCAAGATCAACTTGTACCAGAGTGATGGCAAGATAAGAGTATGGAGAAGGAAAGGAACTGCTCATGATCCAAAGCATACCACCTCATCAGTGAAGCATGGTGGTGGTAGTGTCATGGCGTGGGCATGTATGGCTGCCAATGGAACTGGTTCTTTTGTATTTATTGATGATGTGACTGCTGACAAAAGCAACAGGATGAATTCTGAAGTGTTTTGGGCAATATTATCTGCTCATATTCAGCAAAATGCTTCAGAACTCACTGGACGGTCCTTTACAGTGCAGATGGAAAATGACCCGAAGCATACTGCGAAAGCAACCAAAGAGTTTAAGGGAAAGAAGTGGAATGTTATGCAATGGCCAAGTCAATCACCTGACCTGAATCTGATTGAGCATGCATTTCACTTGTTGAAAACAAAACTGAAGAGAAAACGCCCCAAGAACAAGCAGGAACTGAAGACAGTTGCAGTAGAGGCCTGGCAGAGCATCACCAGGGATGAAACCCAGCGTCTGGTGGGGTCTATGCATTCCAGACTTCAGGCTGTAATTGACTGCAAAGGATTTGCAACCAAGTATTAAAAAGTGAAAGTTTGATGGATGATTGTTAATCTGTCCCATTACTTTTGGTCCCTTAAAAAGTGGGAGGCACATATACAAACTGTTGTAATTCCTACACTGTTCACCTGATTTGGATGTAAAATACCCTCAAATTAAAGCTGAAAGTCTGCAGTTAAAGCACATCTTGTTAGTTTCATTTCAAATCCATTGTGGTGGTGTATAGAGCCAAAAAGATTAGAATTGTGTTGATGTCCCAATATGTATGGACCCGACTGTACTTCACCAGCCATCTGAAGGCAAGACTGACTGGATACAGCAGGGGCTACATGATTCCTACGGGCAGGCATGTTTGACTGCTTTAGCAGCAATCCCCACAATGGTGCCGAAAGTGCCTTAGAAAAAAAAAAAAAAAAGAAGGGGGGGAAGGAAGCTTTCCTCTGAGAGACGTATTCCCCAATACACAATGCAAGGAAGGAAAGAAGGGCATCTCCCTGCCTGATGACAAGGGCCTGGAGGTAAAGATTCTATAGAGAAGCACTACGGAGCACACTGACAACTACAACTCTGAAAGCTGATAAAGTGAAATCCGCTCAGTTCTTGGAGGTGAAGAGCCCTTCAAAAAGGGGGATGTTATCTACTAGGATCAATGAAACCTACTCCCTACACCCAAGATCATAGGAGTTCCCCACAATAGGGATGCAAGGAAAAAACACTAGACCGAAAACAGGAGGCTAAGTTCCAGAAATACCCAAAGTGGAAGGACTACCCTGAGAGTACTGGTCCCAATCTAGGTGCAGGACAGGACCAGTTGGTCCCAGCTGACCTAACAAGTTAGAGGGACCCTTAGAAAAGGGACAGACACATAGAGGCACCTGGTACAATTGAAGAGCTCACACCTCAGGACTGAAAAACTCTGAGACAGAGGGGTACAGCCAAATAAAGATGCATGGTATTAACATGTTGTTATCATGACCAAAAAGGGAATTAGCCTGAGAGGCTAAGGGGGTGCTCTGCATCTGAATGCATGCACACAATGCACCCAGAAAGGTTCTGAAAAAAAATAAAAAATAAAACCCCCTTTTGGGACCAAACTAACAATAAAACAACAATTAACAGATACCCTCTCAAAGGAGAACAGTACCCACACACCCACAGGTGGGGCCCAGGACCCACCAGGGGGGCCTACAGTCTGTATTTAGGTATAATCCACAGTGGAAAGGTGATTGCAGTGTTAGGAGCTTCTGAAAGCCTTAGAATATCCTTAAAAAGGATCCTCAAAAAGGTCCCAAATGACCTTGTAAAATTCCAAGGGGCCAGCAGAAGACTGCAAGTCCCCAAAAGCAGTCTACTGAGAAGTATAACTTTTGGGCCACTGAAGCTCTGAAAGTCACCATCCCTGCATGCCAGCCTGTGCGAAGTGAGTAACAAAGTCTGAGGGACTGCTGTAAAGGTCCCTGATAACACGATAGGGGCCTAGCCCTTACCTATGAAGCTGAAGGAAGACATTCATGCTAAAAACTCAATCACATGATTACTAGACTCCAGAAAGGGGCCACTGGAACTCTGAGGATATCAAGTAGATGTGCCTGGAACCACTAGAAAAGTATCCTCTGGGATTACCCGAAAAAGCATGGTTATCCTTACTGTATCCAAGGAGCAGACATTTTGCTCATGGAGGCACCACAAATAAGCCCAAGGTTAGAGGAAACTTAGGAACTTGTAGGGTGCAGGTCTGTCTTGTGCTTATGCTGTAAGAACAAAGTCTATAGCCCCCAGTATAACTGTGCAATACACCCAACCACCCACCTTGAGGAATAAAAACAAAGGGAAAAAAGCCCACCCACTTACCTAACCATAACCAAAACTCAAATTTGTGCAAAACATTATTCAAAGTATAATTAAGAAGGGAACTTTACAGCACCCTATTGTGTGTCAAACAACCAACAATACAATAAAAAAAAATAAAAAAATAAAAATGTGTATAATTTTGAATTACTATTTTTGTGTCCTATTAGGTTTAGTGTTTTAAATTCAATATAATTTCACCATTTCATTTTTATACCTCTCCACCTTTCATTTCAATCTACTCTTCTTTATGCGATTCAATTACATGTTGCCCATCCCGTGCCTAATTTATGACTTATCCTCTTCCTTTAATGACATCAATCATCTCTCCACTGTACCTCCCAGAGGAGGAAAAAAGAAACAAAAAAAAGGGACCCCCCCCCCCCCACACACCTCCTCCCAATTTCACCCCACAGACTATCCGATCCATAACCCAGCATTGCCCCCAAAAGGGTTTAATCCACACCTATTTCTGAGGAGTAATACGGCCATCCTGCCCATGTATCTTTAAACATTTATTCTGTTGGTCTTTAACCATATGTATCCATCTCTCTGCTTCTATTATTTTTTCTACCTCCCTTTTCCAATCCATTATAGTGGGACATCCAGACTGTTTCCAAAATCTAGGTATCAATACTTTGGCTGCATCGGGCGGCACAGTGGTGTAGTGGGTAGCACTTTCGCCTAGCAGTAAGAAGGGTCGCTGGTTCGAATCCCAACCACGACACTACCTGCCTGGAGTTTGCATGTTCTCCCTGTGCCTGTGTGGGTTTCCTCCGGGTACTCCGGTTTCCTCCCACACTACAAAGACATGCTGGGAGGTTAATTGGATCCTGTCTAAATTGTCCCTAGTATGTATGAATGTGAGTTAGGGACCTTAGATTGTAAGCTCCTTGAGGGTAGGGACTGATGTGAATGTACAATGTATATGTAAAGCGCTGCGTAAATTGACGGCGCTATACAAGTACCAGAAATAAATAAAATAAATAAATAAATTTAGCAAAACGGGGAGTAACGCTTCTCTTATAAAACCTAGCAGATGGCATCCCATGAAAAAGAAAATATAATGGAGAGAATTCTATATGTCTAAGTGTCATTTTCTTAATCCAAGGGGCGATCACCTCCCAGAAAACTTTAATCTTTGAGCAATGCCACCATAAATGCAGAAATGAACCCCTTTGGTTACATCCCCTCCAGCAGTTAACATCCGCCGATGGATACATCTGAGCCAATCGAGCCAGTATACTATACCATCTTGTCAGGAACTTAGACATCTCCTGTATATGGGTACTTATTGATGTATGGTGTGTCGCTCCCATCAGCCTTTTAATTTGTTCCAATGTAAAATTATAGCCCAGTTCTCTTTCCCATTCTCAAATGAAATAGGGAGTTGTCATATTTTGGGCGTTCAGAACCAGCCTATAGATTTGAGACAACATATGACCCAGCTCTGATAAGTTAACTCACCATTCCTCAAAAGTAGTAAGCAGGTTCGCCGGCCTGATCTGGTGCTTCCACTTATTGAACAAGTCTGTCAGTTGACGGCATTTCCATACAGCCATTGGTACTTCCCCCAGTATTCGAACCAAATCCACCAATGGAAGCAAATTTACCCTGTGGAGTCCCATCCCACCCCCACCCTCCCGTTTTGGTCTCCTCAAAATTTCCTGTGCCAACCTGGGATGTTTCTCTCCCCACACAAAGGTCATGAAAGCCCTTCATATTTGTTTAAAGAATATTTGTGGGAGCGTTATGGGTACGATATGTAAAACGTAAATAAGCCTGGGAATTACACTCATTTTAAACGCGTTTACCCTGCCAAACCATGTCAGAGTATGACTTCTCCACTTTTGCAAGTCTTTTATTATGGATACCATCAAGGGTCCATTGTTTAGATCATAGAGGCGCTTTATACCTGAAGAGATATAGATCACTGAATAAAATATAGAATCAAGGCGCCAAACAAAAAAGGAAGAGATTGTTGCAAGGTAGTCCTCATCCCCAAAGGCACATGGCTCGGCATCAACACCGTTTTCTCAATATTTATTTTAAAATTAGATATAAGCCCAAACCGGTCTGTCTATTTCCAACATTAGTTCAGTCAAAAACTCTTGAGGAGATGCGAGGTACAACAGTAGATCTGCGTACGCTGAGATCTTATGTTCCACTGATCCAATACAAGTCCCCATAATTGTGCGCAGAAAGGACTCCAGCGCCATAGCAAACAATGGGGACAGTGGGCATCCCTGCCTAGTCCCGTTCCGTGTCTCAAAATAATCTGATAGTCTACCATTAACTTTAACCCTTGCTCTAGGATCTGCATACAGTGCCATCACCCATCCCATCATCCGCTCTCTCAGACCCATCTCCCTCAAAACTCCGACCATAAACTCCCACTCCACCCTATCGAATGCTTTTTCAGCATCCATTGAAATTACTACACTCAGGGTCTGGTTCGGTCCATTATGCATCCAATGCAATACATGCAGGGCCCAAATAGTATTATCTCTAGCCTCTCGGCCCTTCATAAACCCTGTTTGATCTGGGTAAATCAATTTAACTATATGTTCTTTTAACCTTAGAGCCAGAATTTTAGCCAGGAGCTTAGTGTCAGATTTAAGGAAGGCGATGGATCTGTAGCTGGCACAACACTAAGGGTCTATCCCTACCTTCGGGAGAACCGTCACATAAGCCAACAGTGCCTCTGGAGGTAATGGGTTAGAGACCAAGATAGGGTTAAGGTATCTGCAAAGAGGAACCAACAGGACTGAGGAAACTGAGGAAAACTTTTTATAAATACATTTGTGAAACCATCAGGTCCCGGGCTTTTACCTAATGGCAAAGCTGCAATCGCTCCACCCAGCTCTTCACTGGAGACTGCTTTCTCCATTTCCTCCAAGGCCGCAGATGGAATGGCCTGTAGCCCTGAGGCCTCAAGATATTCCTGAATTCTATCCAAACGTCCACCCTCCTCCGCCCCCACAGGAACTGAGTCTATGTTACATAGAGACGCATAAAAGCGATGAAACTCAGCTGCTATTGCTTGGGAGCCCACTATCTGCTTATCGCCTGTCTTTATAGTGTGAACATGGTGTGAATCCTGTTTCTTTAGTTGTCTAGCCAATAGTCTCCCACCCTTATTCCCCTGTTCATAGAATCGGTGGGCAAAGTATCTATGTTTATTTTGAACTCTTCGATCATGATTGGTGTCTGCGCCCAGCCTTCTGAGCTCTCTCGACTTGGATGCATCTGATAAGAAGGAGGAGGGAGGAGTAAAAAAAACAAAAAAAAAAAAACACACCGCACCCAAACCATCTAAAAACTATAACCTACTTTGCCACCGTCTATGGCACATTCCCCAAAAGGGAATGCCCGGAGTCCCGCCCCCCCTCTGCCTTTTGGCAGAAAACAAAGTCGCTTGTCTCGGGACCGCCCTATTGGGGAAAAGATGAATAAAATGTACCTTGTGAACCCCGGGTTTCCATTTATATTCTTATATCTTTTATTTGATTTTTTTGCGGTATTGCAGCGTATTGCCTCAAAAATTTCCACCAAAGGGGAGAAAACAAAAAAGTATTTGGGGGGGGGGACGAAGGGGAGGGAAAAATAAATAAATAAAATAAAAGAAGGGGGGGGGGGGAATTAAAAAAAAATATATAAAAAAAAAAAAAAAAAAAAAAAAAAAAAAAAGGGGGGGGGGGGTGGTGGGGGACTAAGAGGACAGAGGGAATAACAACATCTCCCCCATCTCAACCCTCCCCTCCCCCCAAAAATAAGGGGGGGGGTAAGAAAAGGGGAGGGTGGTGGGGTTGATTAAGAGAACAGAGGGAAAAAACAACCTCTCCCCCCACAACATCCCCCCAGTCAACTCTAGGCAATCTGCTCCTTTCCTCTTAGCCTTTTTCACTTTACACCACTACTCAGGCATACCTTTCCATGACCGATTATAGTCTTGTCTTATCCACATGAATTTTCCGTCAACCTTTAACTGGCACTTGTTGCCATCGTTCTGGTCATTGTAGTGATGGTTTGTAGTTATTCAAGCTCCAATCCGGAAAGTCCACCAGGGGGAGCTCCAGCACCTTTATGAAGTGTTGCAAGTCATCTTTAGTTTTAAGTGTTGCCGTTTTCCCATTCCAGGTTGCTACAGCCTTAAATGGATATCCCCAGCGATATTTAACATTAGCTGCTTGAAGAACTTCCAACAAGGGTTTAATCATTCTGCATTGCATAAGAGTTCTATATGCTAAATCTGGAAATAAGGCTATTTGTGCACCTTCAAAATCAACCTTGGTTTGTTTGCGGGCTGCTTTCATGATGGCTTCTTTCCCTGGATATCTATGTAGTTTACAAATGATATCTCTTGTTGTTCTGCATTTTTGGGGGCTAGGGACGAGGGCACGATAGACTGTCTATTTCAATCTTATCCGGAGCAGATGGCCCCAGAATTAACTGGAACAGACTGATCACCTTTGGAAGCAATTCAATATGTTTTATTTCAGGCAAGCCCCTTATACGTATATTTTGCCTATGATCTCTATTTTCTTGATTATCCATTTGATCTAACAGAGAATTCAACACTTCCTCATGATGTTTTGTCATATCTTGGATATCAGCCACTCCTTGTCTAATATCATCCTGGCCCATCTCCATTTCCTCTACTCTGTGCCCCTACATCCTCCCTTAACCCCTCCGCAGCCTGCTTGCAGGATGATTCAACAGCGGTTATAAGTAATTGAATGTTTTTCTTTGTAGGAAGTGCTCTCAATTGTTCTCTTAAGTCCCAATACACTATTAACTCTGATTGAGGTGCACTTAGTTCATTATTAACATCACCATACAAAAGGGTTACCCTACTGCACCTGCCCTGTAAAGGCTGTCTCTGGATTCATCACAAGTCCTTTGCTGATTTTTACTGATTCACTGCTGGGTTTTGTAGTACCACGACTTTCAACTACCAGGAATTCAACCGTCCCTCCTGGGATTCCTTCCACCTCCTGAAGACTTGGATCCCCTCCAATATACTCCCCCTCCGGACCCTGCGTTCCACCGGTATAAACCAAGATGTCTCTCCCTTCTCCTGGGAGATCCCTTTCCAGGGTTGTACAGCTCTGCTTTGGGCTCAGAGGTATTTGACCATTGCTATGTGCTGCAACATCCCTTCCAAAGCCTGTCACTCCTCTAGCTCTGCACGGGAGGGGGGGTGGCGACCCTCCCCACTCCCCCCCCATATCAGGGGAGCCAGTCTTCATTCCCTCCTGGACCGGGTTTCATTTAATTGCACTCCCAGGATCCGTGCTCTAAGCTTGTTAGCCTGGCTCTTTCCACCACCCTGGGCAGAAGTACAGCTGTACAGTGGCGTGTGGACATGCTTTAGCCGGTCTGGAGCCTGCTGAACACCACAGACTATCTTCCTGGAGCTTCGGGATCACTGAGCAGCATGCTCAGTCAACATTTGTTCATGCCACACCCTCCCTTACAAAACTTTTTTCGTGTGACCTGTGTTAGTGGAAAAATGGGCCCAGGACACCAGTCCAGTGGTTCTCAACCCTGTGCTCAAGTACCCCCAACAGGCCATATTTGTAGGTTCTCCTTGATCTTGCATCAGAGCCAATGGCTTGGTATTTTGGACATCTATTTAATCTAAGAAAAATTCCCAAAACATGATCTGTTGGGGGTACTTGAGGACAGGTTTGAGAACCACTACCTTAGACCTCCAAGGAAGAGGTACACAGATCCCTAAATGGTCACTATAGGATGAAAGGATGTGGCTTAAAGTGCCCATGCCCCACCAACCTTCCTGATTCCTCTCACAGCCATGGCCAACAGCACCACCTTCCTGGACCACCTGCAGGCACAAGTTTTTATAAGCTCCCATTGTGTTTTCCCACAAGGCACTTGGGAATCCCTCTGCCTAACCTCAACCTAAGTTCTAGGCAAGATGGTGCTGTTGGCCATTGCTGTGAGAGGACTCAGGAGAAGTTTGGTGGGGTATGGACACCAAGTCACATGCTTTCATCCTATATAGTGACTGTTTAGGGATCTGTGTACCTTTTCCCTGGTGGTCTAGGGTGTCCTGGGCCCATGTTTTCTACACAAGAAATGAGGGATGGAAGCCGCTGGGAGTTTTAATCTCTGTACTTGTGTTCTCTATAGGCGAGTGGACCCCATCTCTCATGCGACTGTCCTGGAGGATAACAAAAGAAAAAGGTGTTCTAACGCTCCAGCTGGCCAGAAGTTAAACCCAGCAGCTCATCAAGAGCTGCCAAAAAAAGAAAATGTGGGGTTAGTAGTCAATATCTTACAAGAGACCCTTACTTCTTGCACATGCACCATTTGCTGAAATACGGTCACTTTGTCCTGCTTGTGCAAAATGAGAATGTCTGTTTGACTATAAATATATGATATGAACATATGATAATAAAGCAGACAAATGCACCTTTTTAAAATGACATCCAGGTGTAACTGAAGAATTTCTCCTCATGTTCATGATGTACACTGAGGTCATTATACATGACCTCAAACTGCCCTCTGTTCTCTATTTGTGATCACAGAGCGCATTACAGTATCTGTACCTCTGCTCCTCCTCCTCCTCCTCTTCAAGCAACACTGCAACGGTTGCTGCAAAAATCACTGGAAAGGCAGACATTGCTCTGATAACACACCCACACTCCAATCCAGGAAGTTTATCCAAAATCAACTCCTATTGAGGTCACATTGGAAATTAATATTTATTGTTCAAAAAAAAAAACAAAAACAAAATGTATTCAAATGCAATAAAAACGTGCCACTATACAATTATAAAGTACACACAGGAGTGTGAACCTAACCTAAAGGTCTTCTATCATTGGTATATTTCGCTGGAAAGGAAGATTTTTGACCTTTTAACCTACCCGACTTGTTTTTGTACATGCAACAATAAAGACACTTAGCCTAGGTTCACATTAGTGCTGCTCCATTTTAAAGTGCATTTTTCGTTGTATGATGTGTTTTCATGCTTCATGCATCTTTTGTAGGAGACTGGTTGTTACGAGGAAAAAAAAAAAAAAAACGCATGTACATACATTTTTTATGCAATGAATGAAGTCTATGGGGCCAAAAAAGTACTATTCTGCATGAAAAGAAGCACTTGCGCCTCTTCCAAAATTGTACTGCACCATGTTGCACTGATGAAAAAGCACCATAGAGAATTTCCATTGTTGTGTACTGCAGTGAGAGGGCAAGCGCAGGAGAAATGGTGCTAGTGCAGAAAGGCCCTTATGCACACTTACCCAGTTTGCACACATGTAGATGTGAATGATTTCTTCATTTCTCTTTCACAACAAACTACAGAGTGTGGATGTGAACCAGCCACAAATGAAAGAATAGGATTTCTGCTTGTACTGCATTTTCATGCGGCAAAAAATTCAAGCAATTTGCTGCATGAAAATGCAGTACAAGTAGAAATCCCATTCTTTATGTGGTTGTAAACCTCCGGAAAAAAAAAAACCCTGCAAGACAAAAAGGCATAATGAGCTAGTATGCATCACATACTAGCTCATTATGAAATACTTACCTCAGAACGATGCCCTGAATCGGCATCGGCACTCCGAGCACACGGCGGACATCTTCCACCGGAGTCACTTCCGGGTTTGCGGCTCCAGCGCTGTGATTGGCAGGAGCCGCAATGTCACTGCCGCGCAAGCGCACAGGAGCCGGTCACGGCACGAGTCCTGAAGAAACGGCACCAGCGGCTCGTTTCTTCAGTGCGCATGTGCCGATGACGTTGGCAGCAGCGCATATACTGATTATATCGTAAACTCTGCAAGTTTAGGAGTTATTCAAGGTTCCTACAGGTAAGCCCTGTTATAGGTTTACCTGTAGGTAAAAGTGGTGTAACAGAGTTTACAACCACTTTAAACGCAAATAGAAAAAACAACAAAAGGGAGGGTAGTATAGAGCAAGTATATTTCAGCAAGAGTTGAATCTTGTGAGCTGTACCTACCAAAATCTGAAAAAAACCTGCATCTGCTAGTGCAAGAGTCTGATCTGCCACAGGATTTTATACCCCATTCACAGATCCTGTTACAAGCAGTGTAATCAATGAATGAAACAACTTTTCTCAATGGAGGAGGAGGAAGGAGGGGAAATGTGTCATCAGACCATCTGTACTGTGGTTCTGCCTGGAGACCCAAAGCTGTTAACAATCGCAGTGCCAGAAGTTCAGAGACAGGAAAAGGACAGGGCATCCCTGCAGTGAAGATTTCTCCAGGATCCAGCTGCCTGCACAACTTAGGATATTCTTCATTACAGGTAAGTGATTGTGACTAAAAACTGTAGGGATTTTTTTTTATTTTTTAGCTAAACTTCAGCTATAACACTTTAAATGTGTAAGCAGAAAATGCACTTATAATGATCTATACGTCAGACAAAAGGGGGACACCTGTACAGAAAAGAAGGAGGCAGGATTTTGGAACGAAAAAAAAAATTAAAAAATTGGCCCCAAGTATCACAAATGGTATGTTTTTCTTATTTTTGTATTTTTACATTAAATTATTCTACAATACATTATGCTTGTAGAATATGCAGTTTTTTTTACAGAGGACAGTGACTTTAAGGTCAAAAGGACCGAGACCAGAAGTACCTACCATGTGATTGTTAATGTGCTATCTGTCTCACTTCACAAGTGCTTAAAGCTGCCAGTTAAAAGTTGTCATCTTTCCAGAACTATTATTACATAGAATTAGAGGAAAGGTCACAATAATTGTTCCTGGCACAAACCCAGATTACACTATACTTACACTTAAGCTTGCCATACACTAAGGCAGGCCAAAGATGGTGTGGTTTTCTTTCCTGGAACCACAGGCTATTGCCACTGAGAAAAAATATTTTGTGCATAGTGCAACAATATGTTTACAGAGCTGGACCTATAAAAACATCAGAATCCTGGATGTTAGATCTAAATACATGCACATATAATAGATGCGCATCAATCCAAATAAATAGATTTTGTGAAAAGACATACAGATTTCTGATGCGAGAATCTTCAGCACAATTCATGAAACAACAAAGAGTTCAAAAAATACAATTCAAAGAGTCAGTGAAACAATCAGCTATCCACCGATCCAGTGAAGTTTTCTTGAAAAGCAGACCACACACTCTGTGCCCTCCACCACAGACAACAATGGCCTCTTACCAAATTAAGTGAATCCCCATAACAGATAAACACATGTTCATCAATGACAATCCAGGCATCCATCCATGGTGAAAGGACTCCAGCTGCAGTCTGCAAGCTTGGACCAGACAGCATCCATAATCAGAGGGGAACAGAGGCTCAACATGTGTAAAACCACCAAATAATGCATTTATTTCTTTTTTTAAAAACACAACATACTTTACAGAGGTAAAAGCAGATACCGCATGTAACAACAAATAGTGCCTTGCCAGCGTCCATTCCATGGGCGTAGTAACGTCACAGGTTAAGCCCAATATGTTTCGCTGTCAAGCAGCATCATCAGGGGAACAGGAGCACATGGGAACAGGGGAACAATCACATATAAAATATCCAACATGCTAGTTTTACCCAAGTTTACCAAGCCTGCCCAAAAAATGGTTAGAATCAGTATCCAACCATCTATGGCCGGCTTTAGTTGACAGATTCCCCCATCTGCATAAGGAAGTGCACCCCCCAGGACCATTTTAATCTCACAGCAGCTCCTGACTGTTGGCAGAATGTCCATTGTATGCGGTTGCAGCGTGGCCCTATTCTCTTCTTCTCTCTTCTCCTATTCGCAAAGACCCTAGATTGGTAGTCTTTGGCAGACGGTAGTGCCACCAAATGTGACTGGGTGTTTATTATGTGCTGTGGCTGTGAGGCAAAGCCTCACGGCTGTAGCAAGTGTACACCTCTAGCCACTGCCTTTGCAACTTAAAAAGTGGTTCTGCATGCAGAAGGTTCCCCCCCAGTCCACCCTTCTAATTACCTGAGCCTGATCTCTATTCAGCAATGTGCACAAGAGCAGAGGTTCTCTCTGCTCTCTCCCTCCCCACTGGCTCATAGACAGCTGCCACTGGCTCCTGTTGCTGTCAATTACAGCCAGCGACAAGGGACCAGGGGGTAGGGTAGAGTCGTGCTCTCTATGTCAATAGACACAGACAGCAAGGCTTGGGAGCCAGACCCCACAAGTGCCCCCCCTAACAAGCATTTTGCCATTGGGGCACCTGGAGCGCCAGTAGGGGGACCAAGAAGAGGAGGATCAGGGCTGCACAGAGCAGACATGTTTGCTATCTTAAAAGAAAAAAAAAATTATGTTTAGAATCACTTTAAGCAGGAGCCGGTAAAAATGTGGCTCAACAGTGTTGATTTTTTGTGTTTGAATTTTTTTTGTGGTGACCCCATCACCCACCTATAACTGTACAGAGAAGAGGTGCCCAATACACTGTGTTTCAGACCTCAAATCAGCTGACAGCAGTTCCAAGGGGCTTAGTACTGAAATTAGCAGCTGTTAGTGACAGACACGGCCCAACACTAATGCCGCGTACACACAATCGCACATTCCGACAACAAAATCTATGTTTTTTTTTCCCGACAGATGTTGGCTCAAACTTGTCTTGCATACACACGGTCACACAAAGTTGGTAGGAAATTCCGAACGTCAAGAACGCGGTGACGTACAACGAGCCAAGAGGGATGAAGTTCGCCAGTGCTGCTCTTCTGCTTGATTCCGAGCATGCGTGGAACTTTGTGCGTCGGAATTGTGTACACACGATCGGAATTTCCGACAACGGATTTTGTTGTCGGAAAATTTGAGAACCAGCTCTCAAATTTTGTGTGACGGAAATTCCGATGGAGAATGTCTGACGGAGCCTACACATGGTTGGAATTTCTGACAACAAGCTCCTATCAAACATTTTCCATCGAAAAATCCTATCGTGTGTACGGGGCATCAGTTCCTGTGGAGTTTGCTCCTGCTACAGAGGGTTCCCTAGTAGCACTCAGCACAATGCTCCCCCCCCCCCCCCACAAAGGAACAGATGTCATGTGCCACTCTGTCCTGCCTCCCTTGCAGCAACAGATCACTATTACTTCCAGCAACTATACAGCCAGCAATAAATCACTATTAAGCCTCGTACACACGATCGGATTTTCCGCAGACAAAGCGTCGGACTTTTGTCCGAAGGGAGTGTGCCTGGATTTTGTCTTGCATACAAGCGGTTCACAATTGTCAGCCAACAAACATGAATGTAGTGATGTACTAGACGTACTACGAGCCAATAAAGAGGAAGTTTAATTGTCAGGCGCCACCCTTTGGGCTCCTTCTGCTAATTTCGTGTTAGTAGAAGTTTGCTGAGTGTTGATTCGCGCTTTTCAGTTCGTCAACCAGACATGTTGCGGAATCAGAAAAGATAACGTGTTATTTATTATTGGCCTTGGTGTTATTGCTTTAACCCAAGTCCAGTCCAGGAACAGGAGGAGGATTTCTTGGGCCAAAAACTGCTTGCTTTATTAATCGTGACCAATTATGTCATATGCCTTTGCTGGGGGAGCTCCAGGAGAATAATCCAGATGTTTTTCGGAATTATCTCCGGATGACGGACCCCTGCTTTCATGAACTCTTGGCATTGTTGACCCCCTATATTAAGAAGCAGGACACATGCATGATTTTTTTTTTTTTTTTTTTTTTTTTTAGGTTGAATAATGGATTTGATTTGGTATATTTTCTATATTTTTGGATGCATAGAATGCACTTTTTGGTTAAGTTCTATTGGCAGATAGCATGTCTAATTTTATTTGTTTTTTTAATGCACAATAAAAAATTGGGGAGAATAATACTTGGCTAAGTGTTTTACTTCAAATGACAGTTTGGGAGTAGGCAGTTACATTTAAAAAAAATAAATAAATACAATGTAAAATTAACAAGGGACACCAACATAGTTATTTCTTTGTTCTTAAAAAACTACAGGATAATGGTGTTGTGGTAACTTGCCCCTCCCAACAAAAAAAAAAAAAAAAAAAAAAAAGAAAGAAGAAGACGACCATAATAATATTATTCTTGATATTACTAGAAAATAAAAGCCTTTTAAAATACGTTTAGCAGAACTCCATCGGTATCACCAGCAAAGCAGCTTCATTATTATCCCATGAGCCCCCGTTCACACCTATGCGAATTAGATGCGGCTTACACCGCATCTAATTCGCAGGACATTTTAAAATACATTCATATGAATGCATCTGGTTCACATATGTGCGTTGCATTCGCACTGCGCATTGCACAAAAAACGTGTGCGTTTTCTGGGCATTGCGGTGCGAATTAAGAGCCCCTTATCTTCTATGGGAATGCATCTGCTTCGCAGATGCATTGCGTTCTGAACATGGATTTTCTCCTTCTCCTCACTACACCTCCCCCTTCTCCCTCCCCCTCTCCCTGCTCACTGATCCTGAGCTAAAACGCAGTGATTCCTTTGAACAGGAGATTTTTATCTCCCCAGTGAAACCTGAGCTTCAATTCGCACCGCACATGTGTGAACCCAGGCTTAAAGAAGAGAATGTGCGCTGCATTTCGAGATGTCATAATTTGCAGCGTCATGAATATAGCAAGACCGACCGCTTCTGGCTCGTCCTTGCTTCCGAGCATGTGTGTTTGTACTTTGGACATTTTGTCCGACGGACTTGTATACACATGCTTGGAAAATTTGCCAACAGACCGCTGAACTTTTTAAAGCCTGCCATCCAACATTTGTCCGATGGAGCATACAAACGGTTGTGTATATGTGGCTTTAGAAGTGATTTGTTACTGAAAAGCTGCATGGGTGGGCTGGATCAGTTCTCCACTGACCAGATCCAGACACCTTCAAAAAAGAAAAAATTTTTTAATAATAATAAAAAAAAAAAAATTATATTATAATATATAATATATATATATATATATATATATATATATATATATATATATATATATATATATATATATATATATATATATATATATATATATATATATATATATATATATATATATATATATATATATATATATATATATACATACATACATATATATCTTTCTCCACTATTTCCCAGGTCACCGCAAATATGCTGAATGCTCTAAATAACATTTGAATTTACTGCATAAACAAACAATTTTTAAGAAGGTGCCACGTTAATTTCAGCCCAGCAAATCTAACTTGACAGTATTTAAAGTGGCTATAAAACACAAACGTTTTTCACCTTAAATGTAGTCCCTGCACAAAGTGGTCTGTACGGGTTTACAACTACTTTAAGCTCCCACACTGGCTGCTAACATCTTCGGCTGGTGTTCTTCCGGTTTCCATCAGCTGAGATGATGCCACTCTTGTGCATGCACAGAAGTTCATTCATCTAAGATGCCGAAATGTCTCCTCAGCAGCCCTTTTGCTCTTCCTTGACCTTTCCCCTCCCCCCCCTTCTCCATTTCTCTCTTTCCCTTTCTTAATACCCTTTCCGCTCTGATTCACCTCTCCCCTTCCTCCTTTCCTTCTCTCTTTTCTTTTTCTGACTTGGTTTTCTCTTTTTACTCTCTAAAACCTACATGTGTAAATTTTTATTATGAACATCAAGGCTTATAAGCCAGAATCATTCCTTGTTACAGAGGATGGTCTTTCACCCCAGCTCAACACTACTAGAGAACAGGAGTCAAGCTGTGGGAGATAGCCATTGGGCTGACTCCCTACACATGTCTATTTGTGACTGTCCCTAGATCGTGATTTCTCATGTTGTTCACTGTGTTTTCTGTGAAATTGTCAATAAAAAACATTTTCAACCCTAAAAATCCTGCTTTTTTTACACGCTCAAGTCCCACTTTAAAGCAACTCAAATGGGAATGGCCTGAAATGAACATTTTTCCTCTATTTGTTGCAATGTAATATACTAATAGCAAATAGAGGTCGACCGATATATCGTCTGGCTGATATATCAGCCGATATTTGGCGTTTTGTACTTAATCGGCCGATTGTGCTGATAAAAAAGGCCGATTATAACTTCAGGGTGTCTTGGAAATGACTTCTGTAATAGAAGTCAATGCAAGTTGCCTGAAGTTTTCTTCTCTCCTCCTCTGGGCAGCCTGCCAAATCTGATAAGAAGATACATTGTATCTCTTCAGGCTCCTTTTATCAATGAGCTGAACTCAGTGTAGAGGAGTACTCAGTTTAACCATTTAAAGACTAAATTTTTTCTGACACTTGTTGCTTACAGGTAAAAATCCTGTATTTTCTGCTAGAAAATCACTTAGAACCCCCAAACTTTATATATATTTTTTTTAGCAGAGACCCTAGGGAATAAAATAGCGGTAGTTGCAATATTTTATGTCACACGGTATTTGTGCAGCGGTCTTTCAAAACGTAATTTTTTTTAAAAATACACTAATGAATTAAATTTTTTTTCGTCCAAAAGTTTTGATTACCTGTTTTTGTGTATTTAATATTTAAGATATAGTTTGTTTTTTTTTAATCTAAATTATACATACAAGTGAAACTGGAGGTTTGTTTTGTTTAATAAATGTAAGAAATTTTCTGTATCACTTATTACTTAGGGCCCTTTCACACTGGGGCGGTTTGAAGGCGCTATTGCGCTAATAATAGCGCCTGCAAACTGACCCGAAAGTGAGGCTGCTTTGTCTCCAGTGTGAAAGCCCCGAGGGCTTTCACACTGGAGCGGTGCGCTAGCAGGACGGGAAAAAAAGTCCTGCTAGCAGCATCTTCGGAGCGGTGAAGGAGCGGAGTATATACCGCTCCTGGCCATTGAAATCAATGGGACAGCGCGGTTATACCGCCGGCAAAGCACCTCTGCGGAGGCGCTTTGAGGTGGTTTTTAACCCTCTCTCGGCCGCTAGCGGGGGTAAAACCGCCCCCGCTAGCGGCCGAATACCGATGGTAAAGCGCCGCTTACAATATCGGCGCATTACCGCCGACGCTCCCCCCCCGCCCCAGTGTGAAAGGGCCCTTAAGGTTGCTTTCACACTGGAGCGCGCATGCATTGATGGTAAAACGCTGCTAGTTTTAGCGGCGCTTTACCATCATTTTAGCGCCGCTATTCGGCTGCTAGCGGGGAGCTTATAACCCAGCTAGCGGCCAAGGAAGGGGTTAAATGCGCCCCTGAAGCGCCACTGCCGAAACGCTTTGCAGGCGCTTCGACAGCGGTGCGCATTCATTTCAATGGGCAGGAGTGGTGGAGCAGCGGTATACACCGCTCCAAAGATGTCGCTTGCAGGATTTTTTTTTAACATCCTGCCACCGCATCGCCTCAGTGTGAAAGCCCGAGTGACTGCAGGGGAGCCATTTTGCAGGCACTTTACAGGAGCTATTTTTAGCCCGAAAGTGCCTGAAAAACGCCCCACGGTGAAAGGTGTCTAACTGTTAGCTTTTATGAGATGAAGGGAAAAAAATAAATAAATCGACCAAATATATCGGCAAAAAAAAAAAAAAGCCATCATATATCGGCCATCGGCCACCGCGATTTCTAAATATCGACATCGGCCAGAGAAAAACCCATATCGGTCGACCCCTAATAGCAAATGTGTTTAAACTAAGCTTATTACACAGCCTACTGGGCATGTTGGGGACACATTTAAGGTCACCATATATTTACTATAAATGCAAAAATTTGATTTACCAAAATCTAGCCTCAAGTGAATTCAAATAGCAGCGCTAAATGAAATCCTAATCATAAATAAAATAAGCGAGTGATGAAATTATATAATCCACCAGTGATAAAATTATATAATCACTCCTACCTACTACTGTGCAAAAATAATGTGATCTATATTCACAAATACAGTGCGCATAACCAACTAAGTGAATGGTTTATATACTTTAAGCAGCAGCTCAGATTTAGGCTTTATTTACACTAGCACAGCGTTTTGTGTGTAGGAGGGGGCGGATTTTCTATATACCTAATTTTGACATAACCATATATTTACTAAAGTTGACCATCACATGTATAGATAAAGTATATAATTATCGATTCAAAAGTATGGAAACAATCTACCTAAAGTACATCCCATAAAAGTTGGCATGCATAAACACTCCTTACCATATATCAAGGGTCTCCAAACTTCAGACTTTAGGAGGGCAGGAGTGTGGCTATTGGCAGTAGAAAATATCTTGGGATCAGTGGGAGTAAACAATGCCCCATATTTGGTATTCGAGGGAGAAATAGCGCTCCCATCGCTGGTGTCAGTGGGAGGAATCGCGCTCCCATCGCTGGTGTCAGTGGGAGGAATCGCGCCCCCATCGCTGGTGTCAGTGGGAGGAATCGCGCCCCCATCGCTGGTGTCAGTGGGAGGAATCGCGCCCCCATCGCTGGTGTCAGTGGGAGGAATCGCGCCCCCATCGCTGGTGTCAGTGGGAGGAATAGCGCTCCCATCGCTGGTGTCAGTGGGAGGAATAGCGCTCCCATCGCTGGTGTCAGTGGGAGGAATAGCGCTCCCATCGCTGGTGTCAGTGGGAGGAATAGCGCTCCCATCGCTGGTGTCAGTGGGAGGAATAGCGCTCCCATCGCTGGTGTCAGTGGGAGGAATAGCGCTCCCATCGCTGGTGTCAGTGGGAGGAATAGCGCTCCCATCGCTGGTGTCAGTGGGAGGAATAGCGCTCCCATCGCTGGTGTCAGTTGGGAGAATAAGACCTTTTAACAGAGGGAAGAATAGTCCCCCAAGGGCCAGATAGAGATAAGCAAAGGGGCACATGCAGCCCCCGGGCCGCAGTTTGGTGACCACTGCCATATATTACAAATCAAATGTGTTTGTTGTAGTAACATTTCATATGATGGGGGAAGGGCAATTTTAGATCTTCCATTTCTCAATAAGCAGTGAGAAAATACTTACAAAGCTTTAAACATTTTTGTAGGTTTTTCAACTAGGTATGCATGCTAAACTGGTACAGAAACCACCAGTAGGTCAGGGAAAGTGAATGAAGCCCTTATTTTTTCACACACAATATTTCATGCCTGCAAAGCCCTGCTATGACATAAAAAATAAATAAATAAATAAATAAATAATCTGCAGTGGGGTCTTTGCACATTGTTTACTGGATGTTAAAAATGTGATGCCCTTGGTCAATAAGCAAAGAGAAAAAAATATATAATAAATATTATTATTAATAATAATAATAATAATAATAATAATAATAATAGTGCAGGCCAGAAGTTACCCAAACCAAAATTTTGAAGTAATGGATGGGAGAATGAAATCTATGCTACAATCATCTTCCTCCACCCTCCTTCTATTTTCCTTGAATCAGTAAGGAAAAAAAAAAAAAAAAAAAAAGTATGAACAGCTGCTTTTGTGGCCAACTCCTCATCTGAATCCCAAAAGTATGCTGCTCTCTGACCTGTAACCTTATGGGTCAGGAATGTTTAGCTGTTTTTGTTATATGCTACAATCAAATTTTTTTAGCCCATTCAGAAGGTAATATATAAAGATTTAAAGTAATACTAGGAAAGAAACATGGCTAGCTGACAGTGTCTGGACATGATAAACGGTGCAGAAAACGAACATTTACTGTGACAACTTGGCTTATAAATCTGTACGAAGGTATGAAAGCAAAACAAAAGGGGGAGGAGGCATGGCATGTTTCTTCAGTTTTAAGGTCTTAAAGTAATGTTAGGTTCTCAATTAGTTGTCATAGAGACTGCACGTAGGTCAACTAAAACTCATGTTCTGCTGAGTATGACTCATCCCTAATTCTGCAGGTTTCATCCTCTCACCAGCACATATTTATCTCCCTCTCTGCCTTTCTGCTTGTGTCATATGTTAATGCTGTGCAGTAATGACAAACGTCACATGGAATTTAACACTACTCCTTCCATAGGACTGAAGATGTACTGAGTGCAATTTAAACAAATAGGAGACAGGTGGGTCATTTAAAAAAGAAGGAACATACCAGCTTTAAAAATCAGTCATTGCAACCTATATACCAGGTTCCATATATTTACAAATTGCTGCCACAAAAAAAAAAAAAAAAAAAAAAAAAAAAAAAAGGGAGGCTGCCTGCCAAATTTCTTACTTGATTACATTTCTTTTTTCTCAACTTCATTTGGGCCCATAAAATAGCCATCATACGTGCTATCGTCAGACTCCCAAAGACTGCCCCAGATGCTACCCGTTACTATGAAGCGACTCCACTAGAATATTTTTTTTTAAATAATGCTCCTCATATAATCATAAGCAATGGATCCAATTAGAACAGGACTTTACTCCTCTTCCTTCATGCAGACTGACTTGGCTATATGCCACAATTTCTCCTGCCCTTAAAGCTGGCCATAGATAGTGCGATTGTCTTTCCTGTAACCACAGGTTGCAGGAAAAAAAAAAAAAAAAAAAATCTCGATTCCCCCATTGATCCCTCCCGAGGAGCGATTGTGTTCTCCCAGCAGGGTGAGGCATGAGGAGCCATCCCTGCTGGGAGAACACACAGTGAGTACTGCTATCAGCTCTGGCCGCTGGCAATTAGCACATGAAAAATCCAACAGGCTGGTTGTACCCAAGTTGAACGATTGATCAATTTCTTAAAGTGGAGGTCCACCACAAAAAAAAAAAAAACGCACCAAAAAAATCCCTAACACATTGGAGGTAAGAAGGAAAAAAAAAAAAATGTAAACTCACCTGAAATGGCTGTTGCTAGGCAGTCTTCCTAATCTGCCTCTTCCTACGCCGCGGTGATGTTCTGTCTTCTCCTCCCCGCGTTGTATTCTGGGGAATGGGGCGCGGTGTGTTATGGGAACTGTGTGTGTCCCACAACACATCGCGTCCCATTCACAAAGCGCTGCGTGACTCGCGCATGCGTAGTAGGAAACGGGCAGTGAAGCCGTAAGGCTCCACTGCCTGTTTCCCATAGTTAGGATGGCGGTGCCGGGACCCGAGAGCCGAGGGACGGGTCGGCCTCAGGCGGCCGACATCGCGGGCACCCAGGACAGGTAAGGGTACTTATTTAAAGTCAGCAGCTACAGTTTTTTTTAGCTGCTAACTTTTAATTTTTTTTTTTTCGCGGCCGGAACCCCGCTTTAAGGTCATGATTTGTCACTTACTCACTGGAGTTTATTATGTAGCATATATTTGAAATTTAACGCACTATTATTTGTTTTTATTCTTTTGTACATGTGGTGTCAGAACACATTTTAACCACTTGCTTACTGGACACTTAAACCCCCCTCCTGCCCAGATCAAATTTTAGCTTTCCGCGTTGTCACACTTTGAATGACAATTGCGCGGTCATGCTACACTGAACTCAAATGATATTTTTATCCTTTTTTTCCCCCCACACAAATGGAGCTTTCTTTTGGTGGTATTTAATCACCACTTGGGTTTTTATTTTTTGCTAAACAAAAAAAAAAAAGACATTTTTGAAAGAAAAAAAAAAAAAAAAAAAAAAGTTTCCTTCATTGATATTCGCTGATGAGGCTGCACTGATGGGCACAGATAAAACGGCACTGATGAGTGGCACTGAGAGAGGTCACCGATGGCGCGCTGGCTGCTCAAGTGCGGGAGGACGTCCATGGATGCCCTCCCGGCAAATCAGGTCCGTGCTGTAGCCGCCTTTCGGCTATAGCGCGGATGGGAGGTGGTAAATAGCTGCAGCTGTTTTTCATTAATATAATTAGTCACGTTATTTATAGTTTTTAGGTTGTTTGCTATACTTCTATCAGCGCTTTAGTAATATATTTTACACAAATATTAAAGATTCTAACTACCAGCAAGAAGGAGTCCTTACATTTAAAGAGCACCTGTCATTTCAGATCCATTATGACAGCGCCCGTTAGCAAGCATTCATTCACCTGCTGCCGCATCACCAGCTGTCCCATTAAAGTGAATTGGACTGTTGGTGAGTCAACAGCGGGTCAGAGGAGAAGCTGCTGCGGGACAGAGATGACAGTTGCTCTTTAAAAATTATGATTTAAATCAAATCCACCCTGTGGTTAGGTGTGCTTAAGTGCAAGAAAGATGTCGATAATAGGGGAGAGCAGAGTGAAAGACAGAAAAGGTCAGTTGTGCTGGATGGGAATGGTGAGGTTACCTGTAAAGTTAGGCTGAGCACACACGGATCGAAATTCAGTGGGTTCAACAGCTATGTATGTGTCTTCCCCTGTTGGACAGAAGCTGATCATTAGATTGGCTTCTGTTGAATAGGACTGCTTGAAAAACTTGTTTGATCAGTGGCTTATAGCCAATGGGAGATTTCCGGATGTCAGAATACAATGTGAATGTAGAAAATTGTTGGTTTTTTCATTCAGGCTGCTGGCTGAAGGAAGAAAAACTGTATAATGTGTACAAAGTGTAAAACTGCAGGAGAGAAAGATCTGGTCACAGATCAGAAAGTTTTATAGTTTCTAATGCCGCGTACACACGACCGGACTTTTTGGCATCAAAGGTCCGACGGAATGAATCTGGACAATTTGATCGTGTGTGGGCTTCATCGGACCTTTTCCGTCTAAAAATCTGACGGACCTTAGAAGTAGAACAAGTTTCAAATCTTTCCGACGGACTCAATTCCTATCGAACAAACTGTTCGTCTGTATGCTAGTCCGACGGACCAAAAACGACGCAAGGGCAGCTACTGGCTATTGAACTACCTTTTCTAGTCCGGTCATATGTCATCACGTACGAAACGATCTGACTTTGGTGTAATCGTGTGAAGGCAAGTCCGTTTCGTTGGAACTCAGTCGGAACTCCATCGAAAAGTCCTTCGGAGTTCAGTCCAACGAGAAGTCTGCTTGTGTGTACGCGGCATAAGAGGTTTTGATTTCACACCTTTTAGTTTTTCGCATTTATTAGGTGGTTGCTAACATACCATTTTCATTTCAGAGCATTCATGACACATTCAGGATTTGCTATACACTGGGTATCCTTCACTGTATTTTGACCAGGACAGGCCACTCACTATTATTTATAGGCATCCCACATGCTGCATTAAAGAGATTACTCAGGAGGGTCTGATAAACAAAGGGGAGAAGGAAGTTCTTTATCTAAAACACTGAGGCTGTCCATAGATGCAAGGCAGTGCTCACCAGTATTAAAAATAATCATTCATATGAAAAATTATTTTATCAACAGTAAAGATTTTCGGCTTTACTGAAACAGTATCAATATGGCCCCAAGATTGGGGATATATTTAAATCACCCAGTGCAAGAGGAGCAATACCAGTATCCACCCTATTCTACCATATAAGGAAATATAATAGCATAGCATAAATTAGCGTTTTACAAAATAATTCAAATCAAGTCCAAAAAAAATAGATTCATGCAAAAGGTGCGCTGCTACAGCATCTGCAGCCTTTTTCAGGCAGGTTCTGGAGTACTTCCCACCGCATGCAAGAAAAAATAAATAAAAAAAACCCCACCACAAACCACCACACCAGAAGAGATGGAGAGAAAGCACTACTGTTTAAGCATAGCACACCATGGGAAAAAACAATATATAGTAATAAGGCAGTAAGTATTACACTCACATTCCAATAAGTTGATATGGCATATCAATAAATAATCTGTCTAGCATCAGCAGGCGGCAGCTAAATTCATGGTCTTCAATAGGCATGAAAAAAAAAAAAAAAGGGGGGGGGGGGGGGAGGGTGCAGCACTCCGAGTAGTATTAATACAAAATTGATGAAAAAGGAGAATGTATATAATAATTCACTCACATGTACGAAGTGTAACACAGACATAGCTCAAAGCTCCAGCAGATGGTGTTCTTCTAGTGTTCCCCAATTAGACGTACAGGGTGAATGAATAGAGGGTGTCTACTAGTGAATGGCCTCAAAAAACAGGAACAGTGCAGGATGACCGGAGTAAGATGCAAAACAGGGAGTGAGCATGCCACTCTCAGTGCAGTATTTAGTAAAAACCCATACTTGAGAAATAAACAATAATGCACTCGCATGTAAAAAGGTAAAAGGCAAAAGGCGTTACTCAAAGAGTCCTGTCGAGTGCCCCCACAGCAAGCAGCTTGCTATTGGGGCACGCAAGCTGAGTCACAGCTCCCTGTGTCCATTCAGACACGGAGCCCTGACCCGTCCCCTCTCTCCCCCGATTGGCTTACTGACTTTGGATTGACAGCCACGGGAGCCAATGGCGCCGCTGCTGTCTCAGCCAATCAGGAGGAAAGTTCCGGATGACTAAGACACTTGTGGACATTGCTGGAGAGAGAGATGGGGTTCACCTAATTAGGAGGTACTGGAGAGGCTGCTACACACAGAAGTTTTTTTTATCTTAATGCATGGAATGCATTAAGATATAAAAACCTGTGGCCTGAACGGGCATGTGAGCGGTCACACAGCACAAAGCTCCCGCTGTAGATCCTGCACCGATCCTTTTCCCGCTATCAATCCAAACCGACACTGATCCAGATCGCCGGCTGAGCTGCCCGAGGAGCCACAGGAGAGCACACAACACTTTTCGGAGCCCATGATGACCCGAAAAGGCGAAAATGACGCCGCGGCAGCCATGGAGGCCCAAGATGGCACCAGCTCTCCTCAGCCACAGAGAACGGCGTGAGGAGCTGACAAGACACAGGAGGTAGGCGGTAAGTAACATAAGACACAGAAGCAGCAGCCCAGAGACATGCTCTATTATACGCAAAAACGGCAAGGGACAAGCTGCTCACTTCCCCCACCAGCACAGACCCCTGCACATGAGCCTGACAGACAACATGGCACTTCAGCACTAGATGAAACACTACCCCTGGAAGGCTCCCCTGTCCCTACACCTGACCTGTCTGACACGCTGCAAGAAGACACACAGCAACCCACCCTGACTGAAATCCTGAGTGCAGTACAGCGATGCACGGCATCCGTGAATGGACTGAAAGAGCAGTTTGGGGGTCTTACTGAAACAGTGTCCCTTATGAGACATGACTTGCAAAAGATCAGGGAGAGGACCACGGCTGTGGAGGGCAGGATCAGTGAGGTGGAGGACCGGATACCTTCACTCACCAGAGATGCCAGGACAGCACTACAGAAAGCTTCACAGGCCAATGCCAAAACAGACGACATCGAGAGCCGCCTATGACGGAACAATGTCCGCATTGTGGGGCTCCCTGAGAAAGTGGAGGGCCGGGACCCCACAGCTTTAACTGAAAAATGGTAGCAAGATATATTTGGCAGGGAGGCCTTCACACCTCATTGTTTGCGGTCGAGCGGGCCCACCGCCTCGAACGCCCCCCCCCCGGTAACCCACCGAGATCCATGTTGGCTGGCTCTTGAACTACAAAGACCGCGAGAGATCATACTCAGACTGGCAGGGGAGAGAGGCTCTGTGCATTTTAATGGGACTAAAGTTTCTTTTTATTATGACTTCTCGGCAGAGGTGCAACAAAGGAGGGCTAAATTTGCTGAGGTAAAGAAGCGCCTACAAGAAAATTCAAGTAACCTATGATAGCTGTATCCGGCTAAACTATGCATCACTCCCAGAAGGCAGTCCACCTTCTTTGAATCCTCCTCAGATGCAGCTGCATGGCTGGATCATAATGAACAGGACCTCCGTAGACGTCCCAAGGCTGACAGGGGAGACTGACGTTCGGAGAGCGAGTTCGGCATGGTCGGTATGTTATTCGCGGACACTTTAGGTCCAGTACTTACAAAGCGAGACACTGTCCAATTTGCCTGGGTTATAGTTTTGACGGAGCTCTGACACAGCACTAAGCACCAAGTTAAGATCTCAGTTACTGTGGGTAAATAGTGCTCACAAGTTTCTACGAAACGCTAATATGTCCTAGTTGTGGGGGCATGCTTCTTGGTGCCCAGTTGGCACAAGTTTACTGAACAGTTACTGGCATGAGGGGAGAAGGAAGCGGTGTGCTCCCGCCCCATGCGAGTCTGCAAAAGCTGCTTAACAGACCAGATGTGGACCGATCTTTATACTTACCTTTGTTGTGCTTTGCTCTGAAACCTACACTTCATTGTCATTACCAGCTGAACCTGATACCTTGTCAATTTTTGACCATCTGTCACCTGAAGGAACTGCGTGCCTATTGAGCGGCAGGTGACATTCTTTCACTTGGGAACGAGGTGGAGAGGCCTCTATACCAAAGGTGTGGTAGCCTACTCTGTTTAATATGGCTGCCACTCCAATAGTGACTTGGAACTTCCGAGGTGTACATGACCCCTTAAAACGCATAATGATCAGCTGTTTGAAGAAATTTGACCCAGCCATAGTGGGCTTGCAGGAGACTCACCTTACAAAGGATACGGTTGGCTTCCTGCCATATTCCTGGTTGGGCAAGGCCTACCACTCCATTCGCTCTGCATATTCTCACGGGTTGAGTGTACTGGTACACAAGTCCTTCATCTACCAGGAATTAGACTCCACTATAGAACCCCTGGGTAGATGTGTTTATATATACTGCAGACTGTTTACTCTGAATGTGGTTATTGCTTTTGTGTATATACCCCACTCATTCTCTAGAGAGATATTGTAGCTTCTTTTGTCATACCTGGTCGACAAACCTGACATCCCCACCATGATCATGGGAGACTAACGGATACCTTGATCCCAGACTAGATAGGTGGAAGGGGCACTATTTTGAGCCGGATGCTGCAGGAGGTGGGCTGGACAGATGTATGGAGAGCAAAAAAACCCCAAAACAACAATTCTCCTGCTTCTCTAAAACACATGGGCACTATTTTGAGCCGGATGCTGCAGGAGGTGGGCTGGACAGATGTATGGAGAGCAAAAAAACCCCAAAACAACAATTCTCCTGCTTCTCTAAAACACATGGCTCGCTCGCTCGCTCGCTTGCATTGACCTTTGTGTAGGGTCCTCACATATCCTTAATATTGTCACCAAAGTGGAGTACTTTCCCAGGGGGTATCAGATCACTCCCCACTGGCAGCACACTTAACCACCCATCCAGCTGCATCCCTACCTAGAGCCCCTTGGCAAATTAAATGCCTTTTGGCTAAAACTTTTTACTTTCCATGAGTGGCAGGTGAAACAAATAGAACAAATACTTTTAGGACAACCGATTACACACAGAAATGGGATGCCTTCAAGGCATGCCTTAGGGGTACATTCATAGCAGAAATTGCGGCCATAAAACACAATTCGTCAGCTCTCCTGGAGCGGGTTGAAGACCAGGTGCGACAGCTTGAGCTCCCTTATGTCATGGATCCCTCCGATTCTGCGAGGGAGGCATGGATATCTGGCCAGGATTCCCTGGACCATTTGAGATCCTCCACCGCAGAGCGAAAACGATTCTTTACCAAACATGCCTTCTATGAGGAGGGGGGAAAACTGGCTGCTTGTTGGCTAGAATTGCCAGGTCCCAACAATCATCCCCAGCCATAGGAGCCATCCGCTGCTCCACAGGGCGAATAGTGAATGACCCTGAGCTAATAATCACTGAACCAGCTTCCTTCTATGCAGATTTGTACAAACCTTGTGACGACTACACTGACGAGGCACTGCAGGGTTATTTAGTCACTGTGTCCATGCCGGCTCTGACTTGAAGCTCTATTTACGTTGGATGAACTGAAAGAGACTGAGGCTCCGTTCCTACTTGTAAAGCGCCAGGGGATGACGGGATCCCCATGGAAGTTTACACCCAATACGGAGAGGTAATTCTACCCAAATTACTAGAAGTCTTTAACTACTCCTTTAAATCAGGGCAGCTACCTATAACTATGACAAGGGCAAACATACTACTGCTTAAACCTGGAAAGGACCCGGTAGATCCGAGTTCTTACAGGCCCATCTCGTTACTGCAAAGTGATGTAAAAATACTAGCCTGGGTTCTGGCCTTGAGGGTTAACAAGGTTATTCTATCATCCACCCAGATCATGCAGGTTTCATGCCACGAAAGTCCACTGCGAACAACCTCAGAAGACTATCTGAACATGCAGACCCCAGTGTCACAGTCCCTACCGTTCAATACAGACAGCCAGGTGTGGTTACGCCCCAAGTGGTTCAGGGAGGTATTGAACCCATGACTTTGTGTTTGCTGCTCCTGTTGCTTTGCCTCTGAGCCACACTTCCAGTTCATAGTCTCTTTTATTGCCAAAGGTTCCTGTTTTGCTGTGTTCTTATTTTCAAGTTGCAGTGTTCCAAGACTGACCCGGCTTCTGACCCTGGCTCTGTTCATCGTTAACTCTGACTTCTGGAATCCCTGACTACAGCTTCACCTCGACAATCCTTTGGTGAATTCCCTGTCAAGCCCCTGTTCACAGATTCACAGCCCAGGTAGCCTTTTACCTTGTTACCTTGGGCTGTGTGTATTTGCAAGGGTGAGCATACATCTCTGCACTATGAACTCCTACCAAAGGTAAGCAATTACACCCAGCAGATGAGGCTGGCTATAGGGCACTGTTGTCTCTTGACGCAAACAAGGCATTCGACAGTGTCGGCTGGTGGCATCCATGGGTTGTAGTGGCAAAATTTGGATTTAGGCTTGATTCACTGACTGGGTAAAGCTACTATATGGCTCGCAACAGGGCGCCATACGCATGTCCGATAGGATGTCACACGCCTTTGCACTGGGCAGGGCTGCCCCTTCTCCCCTGCCATTTGCATTGGCCATTGAGCCTCTTGCAGCCCAGGTGGGGAATTGCCCACAGATCAAGGGATTTCGCTACGGTGAATTGCATGAGAAAATAATGCTCTACACCGACGATATGCTCCTCTTCTTGGAGGGCGTGGATAATTCCTTGTCTCGGGTAATGTCCCTCATCACTGACTTTGGCCACTATTCAGGCCTCACCATTAACTGGTCCAAATCTGCACTGATGTTTCTGGATGAGACCCCAGGCTGAATGCAGAGCTTCCTTGTCCTGTCCCTATCCACTTCAGCCCCGGACCATTTGTCTGGCCAAAGACCAGAGCACTTTTTGCGATTCAGCACTGCGTCGCTTTAACTGACAATTGCGCGGTCATGCGACGTGGCTCCCAAACAAAATTGAAGTCCTTTTTTTCCCATAAATAATAAATAGAGCTTTCTTTTGGTGGTATTTGATCACCTCTGCGGTTTTTATTTTTTGCGCTAAAAAACAGCGTCAATTTTGGAAAAAAAAGCAATGTTTTTTTTAACTTTTTGCTATAATAAATATCCCCCAAAAATATATAAAAAAAAACATTTTTTCCTCAGTTTAGGCCGATATGTATTCTTCTACATATTTTGGTTAAAAAAATTAAATAAATCGCAATAAACGTATATCGATTGGTTTGCGCAAAAGTTATAGCATCTACAAAATAGGGGATAGTTTTATGGCTTTTTTATTATTAGTTTTTTTTTTTTTTTACTAGTAATGGCGGCGATCTGCGATTTTTATCAGGACTGCGACATTATGGTGGACACAGACAATTTTGACGTATTTTTGGGACCATTGGCATTTTTACAGCGATCAGTGCTATAAAAATGCATTGATTACTGTAAAAATGTCACTGGCAGTGAAAGGGTTAACCTTCACTAAGCCTGTACTATCCCTGTACCATCCCCAACACCAGCCTGGACGCTTGCCGTGCATTAGTGATGTCATTTCCGCTTCCGCGCTCCAGAGTGGTCAGCGTGGAGCTTTCCATACACTGGATGCAGCGGTTTAGCCTGTGTACAGACTCCACACCCAGATGCCTGAAGGAATGAGATCCGAGCCAGAAACAAGATAACAGCACATCCCAGGACACTTCCCATCTCAAAGAAACATTTCCACCCTGCGAACCAGTAAGTGTAATTTTTTACACTAACTTTCATTCTTGCATTAATAAGCTACCACAGTTGGCGCCTTCACACCCCTCCTTTTCTCAACAGTGAAGGGGTTAACCACTAGGGGGCAGTGAAAGGGTTAAGTGTGTCCTAGAGTGTGTTCTAACTGAAGGGGGGGGTGGGCCTGTGCAGGGGAGATGACAGATCGCTGTTTATACTCTGTATGAACAGATGATCTGTCTGTTCTCCCCTCAGAAAACCGGAAACTGTGCGTTTACACACACACACAGATCCCGGTTCTCCGTGTGCCCCGAGCAATCGCAGGAGCCCGGCAGTGATGGCGACCGCCAGGCACTCCCATCGGCTCCGTGGGGGCCGTCTATGGTACCCACGTACCAGGACGGAGATTCGCGCGGCCGAGCCATGTTGCCGCAGTATAACTGCAGCAGTTGGTCAGCAAGCGGCTATAGTGTCTTCCTTTAAATACATTTATATCTCCCCCAAACTTATTGAGTATTGTAGGCTAAATATATACCCCTATTGACTCGCTTCAGAGATAAAATAAATGTATGGAATAGACTCAAAATGTCCCTGGCAGGGAAGACAAACCTTGTAAAGATGATCCTAATGCCCTAGTTCTTGTACATGCTACACAACACGCCGGTGGTTATTCCACTGAAAATATTTAGAGTGGTCAACTCCCTATTCAGGTTGTTATGGCATAACAAACCCCCCCAGGATTAAACTGAAGCAGCTGCAATATCCAAAGGAGGGGGTGGGGGGTGGTCTCGCACTCCCCAATCCTTGGATATACTACTTGGCTGCACAGCTGCAGCACCTGATAGGAGCTATGGCTCCTGCTCCTGTAAGCTTGTCAGCTAAACTTATGCTGGTGGGCACAGGGGCGGAGTCGGTACCTGAGGGCCTAGAGGGTCTCAAACTGGTGGCCCTCCAGCTGTTGCGAAACTACAAGTCCCATCATGCCTCTGCCTGTGAGAGTCATGCTTGTAACTGTCAGCCTTGCAATGCCTCATGGGACTTGTAGTTTTGCAACAGCTGGAGGGCCGCCAGTTTGAGACCCCTGGCCTAGACGCTCAGTTGTTTCAACGGCCTAACAAATGCACACTTACACACTCCTTCAGAAGGTGTGGAACAAGGCTAAACAACTGCAACACGTAACGGGGTATACAGCTTAAAGGCCACTCTGGGGGAATAAAACATATGAAGAACTGACCAAAATCCAACAGGGACCAAGGTGGCACCCCATGGGAATAACCCATTTAAGACGTGTCTTCCATAATGGGAGGAGAATACTCTCCTTCATAGACCTACAATCTAAATATGCATTACCCGCCAACATGAGGTTTTACTACCTACAACTAAAGCACGCTGTCAAGACGCAGGGCGACGCAGTAGACTGGGTACAGTCCCCCACACCTGTCTTCCACATACTGCAAAATGCATTGGACACAAAGTGCATAATATCTCAGTGTTACCCTATGCTTTTATCAGTATTTCTGAAAGGGCACACCATGAAGGCAGTGACACAGTGGGAAGCAGACTTAGGCCCCATTACAGGGGAGCAGTGGGAAGAGGCCCTTCAGGCAGTTAAAACCTGCTCACTAAAAGGTATCACAAAAGGTATCCCAACTATATATCCTATTAAGAGTGCACTATACCCCAGTAAAACTTCACAAAATGGGCAAAATACCAGACCCGCTTTGTGGCAAATGTAAAGCTGTGCCTGGTGACCTGATTCATCTCCTCCGGCGTTGCCCCAAACTCCATAGATATTGGACGGATTCTAGCTACACTTAACCAGGTGTTTCAAACCAATGTCCCTCTTGATCCACTAGGCTGTCTTTTGGGGGTACTGGAGGGGGTAATCCCGGAGGAGGTAACGAGGATGGCTTTCGCCAGAGCACGTTTCAAGCTAGGAAAACAAACTTATGATCTGGAAATCTGCAACGCCACCGACGGTTAAAACATGGATTCAGCACATGGGTAACACTCTTATCATGGAAAAATACATATATCAGCATAGGGGAAATCCTGGGAAATTTGATAGGACTATGGGATGCATGGCTTGATACGCCAGGTATAAGCCCTAAGGAACTGGTACAGATGAGACTCCTGAGAGGTTTATAGAAGTAAAAGGTACCTTGGGACACACCTGGACGGATATTTGAATGCATATCAGGGCAGGGACAGGGCTGCTGGAGATGTCAACATACTGGCAGGGGGTTTGAAATTTACTACCAGGCGAAAAATCCAACAGGGCATGTGCAATGTAATGCTGATTAACAGTTGTATGTATACTGTCAGATGTAACCAATGTGTTCCGGATTATTTAACGACAAAACAAAGTGTATTGCAATTTATGTATAAATCTAATGTTTGTTTCTTGAGCAATGAAAACTTTTTTTTTTTTTTTTTAAATCAAAAAGGATATAAAAACATTTAGCCTTTGCAGCGTCTTTAATGCATGCTCTGCATTAAGCCCTTTATTCGGACCACTAAACAGAACTAGAAGACTTCTAGACATTCTTGACTTCATAGTAAAATCAAAATCTCAAGAGACAGCTTTTTGCATCCAGAGAAATTAACTGATCTTCTTTCTAATTTTTTTACTGCAGAAGGTTGGCAAAGTCACTTCCTGTGATCTATGAAGTCCTCAAAGTGGAAGAATAGGCAAATATTAAAGACTGGTTGAAAACACTGCTTCCGCCCTCCTCCTACATATGGTTTGTAAAAGATCTGTGTATATAACTTTTTTTTAATCATTTTCAGTATGGTCACGAGATCCAGATGCTGCAGGTCCCTTGACAGGTAGAGCTGTGACATCCCCACCGCTTTCCACTACAAATCCCAGTCCAAGGCTGCAGGTATAGAACAGGTAACCGTTGTGATCTGGGATTTTTTTTTTAGCTCAGAAGTGTTCCCGTGAGTACACACCAGTCCAAACTGTAGTTAAAGGCTTGCCAGCCCACTTTTATTAAACAAAACGAAAGTAAAATCCACAACAATAGATGCCCATGCATGGGGTGTTCACTAACAAAACAGATATCAAAAATGCCAAGCCACCTGGCTCTTTTCAGCAGCTCCACTGCTCTTCTTAGGATCCTTCAGACACAGCTCTTCCAACTCATGGCTCATTCAGCCTTTAGTTACAGCAGCCAGCTGCAAGGGCCCACTCAGTGGCCTCTCAATAGGGATCTCCTGGTGCCCCCAAGACCTCTAAATTTTCTCAGTCCCCATGACTCGCCTAGTCACCTCAGCTCCCCAGTCCTTCAAACTAACCTTCAGCTTGAAGTCCTTCAGACTTCAGCTGTCCCCGTCTTCCGAGTAGAGCACGCCTCTTTCTTGGCTGCAGCGCACACCTCTCTCCTGAAGGGCACACCAAGCTTTAACCTCCCTGGCGGTATAATTATTTCAGATTTTTGCGTCTCAAAGCGGTACAATTGTTTTGCATATAAATTTGGCGTTTTATATTGTAGGCCTGTAATTCTTAGCAATAAACACACTTAAATCTGTCCACCAAGAGTCTAGTAGATATCCCGGGTATGATGAAGTTTGAAACACAAAATCATAAAATTGTAATATAATTAATAATAAAATAAATTTCCCCACGATTCACTATCGCTCAATTCTGCAAGTGTTCCAATTTACTATTGCTGTTTTTTAGCTGGTCTAAAACCACTTTTGACGTAAAGGGACACTTTTTGTTGCCATGGACAATCTTCAGTTTCCAGGCAGAAAGAACAGTAATATATATAATAAAACTGCATGACAAAGCACTGGGGACAAAAGGGATGTGAAATGATTTCATACAGTAATGCAATCTGTAAGATTATAGTGTACTGTATGTGTTGTGAATTTTCACTTTTTTTAATTTGCCGCCAAGCTCCGCCACTGTGCGTCACGACGCTCGCAGGAAACGGAGCCCGGCACACAGGACATCGGGGAGGAGGACAGAGCCCGCAGACACAGCGGGGGGACATCGCAGGATCCTGCGGACAAGGTAAGTAACCTGCACCAGGATCCTGAGATGTAATCCTGAGTGTGGCTCGGGGATACCGCTAATGGCGCTGAAATTTAACCCTGAGCCACACTCAGGAAAACCGCCAGGGAGGCTACCCAGGCCTTGCTTTTAATGAGTGCACACACCTGCACACTGACACAGCGAGCAGGTCTCCAGTAAGACCTGGACACAGGATTGGAAAGTTCTTCCCACGCAAATCTCTTTTAAGTCTCCAAGTTTCAGACCCAGATAGGAGATTACAAAACCTGGAGAAAACTGAAACCCCTGTCTTATCTTATACAGTCTTATACAATATTGCAGAGCCCGGCACTATGTGTTATGGTCACACCTTGTTTAGCTTTGCTTTTTTTTTTTTTTTTTTTTTTTTTTTTTACTAGCTACAAAATGTTTTACACACTTGAACATATATCCACTAAGGCAGAACTGCTTCAGTTTTTGAGAATTCTCCTCTAACTGGGAAGAGCTAAGGGTTTGGGCCCTTTAGACAGATGATATGGCCGCAATAGAACCAATGGAGAAGAAATTGACACAAGGATTGGTAACCAGCTCCTTCTGGGCCACTACAATATAATTATCTTTGCCTTGCCCTAAAGATCACTAAATGGCAGCAGAGAAAAGGATGAAATGCATCCCACCCACAAGTTCTATCCGTGAATCAGAGCATCTGTTCTCAGGATCATTCTCTAGAGGAGAATTATTCTTGTACTGTGCTCAAATAGTCTACCATGACACTCAGGGGTTGATTTACTAAAGGCAAAAAGACTGTGCACTTTGGAAAGTGCAGTTGCACATGGCAAGAGCAGTTGCTCCAGAGTTTAGTAAATGAGCAGAAGCTCTGCTGACTTTCATCAACCAATCATGTCCAAGCAAAAATGCTGTTTTTTTTTTTTTATTTTCCTTGCATGTGATTGGGTATTCTTTGCAAAGTGAAACTTTACCTCATTTACTAAGCTCTGGAGCAACTGCACTTGCAGAGTGCAATTGCACTTTCCAAGGTGCACAGTCTATTGGCCTTTAGTAAATCATCCCCTCAGAGTCCCTTTGATATGTGCAGCTAATAAGGATGTTATAAATTGTTCTCTCCATGTGAGAAGATCCTGGGCTAGTTAAAGAAGGGTGCTTGACCTTGTTGTCCCAGTGTTCAGATTTACGCTACTGTTGTGGAATTGTCTGAGAGAATTACCCTTTCCTTGAAGGCAACAAAGGCTTTTCCTACAGAAAGAATTGCTCTGTAATTGGATTGATCTAATAAATCTGTTCCTCAAATGCTGCTTATATTATTGACCTACAAAAAGGCGGTTTTAGATTTAATCCCATTGCTTGCAAAAGAGATAGACTTCCCCCTACCCCTTGGCCTAGTGCATCACTTGTTCTCTTTGGGGGTTCATTAGAAGCGAACAAGACACTAAGTTTTCCCTTTTTCCAAAGAACATGTCAACACAGCCTCAGAACCTGAACCAAAAAGAAAGTTTCCCTTGAATGGGAGTCTGGTCTTCGAGGTCAGCTCCTTCCTTAGATTTTGACCCATATCATCCCTCTGGCAGAATTGATCAGGTCTCCTGCCTTTGCTGTGGCTTTAATAGATTCTACTGCAGCATCAGTGTCAGGGCTGCCTCAGCCCTTCCTTCTCTGAGTTGGCCGCTCAGCTTTCGGATAATTGCCAGCTCTCTTCTCTCTCCACAGTTAACCAGCTGTTGTGGATCTGCTCATCAGTCCCGCCTACTTAAAGATCTCCAGCTCACTTCATTCCTGCCTTCACCTTGGTCACGTCACAAGAAACCATCTCCTGCGTTCCTGTTTAAAGACTGGCTTTGCTGACATCCCTTCTGGCTCTATATCCTGCTTGCTGTTCCTCTACTTGGCTCCCTAACTTCTGGCCTGTCTGATTACCCGATCTGGTTACTGAACTCTGGCTTGGCTGACTATCTGATCCGGTTACTGGACTCTGGCTTTGCTTTGACTACGCTTACTCTATTTACCTTTTTATTAATAAACAAGTGTGATTTTACTGTACTTCTGTCTCAGTCTGGTTCATGGTTCCTGACAAAAATGTTATCCAATCACTCCATTAAACACAGGTGAATGAATATCCTGCTAAGGCCATTTTATTTTGACAGATGGCATCGCTGGCTTTCAAAATATCTGTACAGAGGGTGCATCCAATTAGATGCAGCCACTGTTAAGACAATTTTCCAGCAAGTTCCATCAAAAGATGTTAATCAGTCAATTTTTGTCGAAAGGAGTTGGACCGGCAACACTTCGAACTGATCAATATTCATACAGTGTATGGCCAGTTTGGCTTAGCAGATTTATCTGCAGGGGTAAAAGGAAGGAGGGCTATGCATATCTGAACTGAAAATAAGCAAACTACCATCCTCATAAAATCAATATGCAAATGAAAGACATAATTTTATATCAGATAGTAAAGATCTTGTAGATGAGGAAGAGCTAGATCTTGCTTGTAAAATCAGTCTCCTTTGAATGTACAATTTTCCCTTCTTCATTTATGGTGGGATCTAGGGAGACCACTGCTGCTGTTTAGTGTGACCAAGCACAGGATAGAAGGGAGGCTCAAGGTCAAATGGAAGCAGCTAGTCCCATTCCTCCCTTCAGGGACTCTTGCATTAGACTGGTGAGGAAGAGCCATGCGGCCTCACGGTTTAAGCTGTCAGTCGGAATGCAGTCATGTTCTGCCACCAGAAGTTTCCCCAGATGTCATATTGCCCACACTACCACACTATCCGCCACTTTAGGACCCCTGACATGGGGGAGACTAAGAACCGCCCAGAGAATGGGCCAGATGCGCCATATTGTTCCCTAGCAACCACACACAAGCCAGAGGGAGCATGGAGGGAACAGCTAGCTAGTTAACAGTCACTCCCAACCCTGTACAGTGGAGAAAGCTAAGCTTCAGCTAGGAAGGACAAAAAAAAAAAAAGGAAGGAAGAAGATCAAGGGACTGAGACCTGACCACATTGCGGAGGGTCGATCACCACAATCACCAGACCAACAAAACAAACATTACAATGTGAGTTCCTGGACGGTTGGAAGCATAGTGGAACTGTGGTTGAGGAGATTAGAGGGGCTTTTAAACCGCTTTTTGCTTAGTGTTTCCTGTTGAAGGCACAGCCAATCATCCCTCAGATAGCTGTCCTGGAAGAGGATTACGGGAAAGTAGGTTATAACACTTTGAATGTTTTTGGTAGGTTGTATCTCTACTTTTAGCAGGGACACATCTGTAGGCACTACTGAAACCATGGTAGACATCCTTGTGTAAGTTTTTTCAGAAGAAAAGTGAAACTGGCCAGGCCTCCCCTTCCCTTTTGCACAGGCACAAAACATGCATGTTTGCCCAATGTAAACTTTCATGTCTATACCACAATGTATTTAATAAAAAGACCATGCAATAGTCAGATCTTTCATGAGCTGGTTATCAAACGATTTACATTTTTAAGGACGACACAATTGGATATCTAAAGCAAACACAGACTACGGTGAAAATTACTTCTTGAGAGCAAACCTGTCAGATTATAAAAATTCCAAGCCTGCCCTTGGTACCTACACTTACCTTTACCAACACATGACTCTTCCTCCTTAGACAGTGCTCAAAAGCTGCATTGCGGGGAGGCATGTGACATACCCCTCTCTAATTTCTGGCAGAAGAGAGCAAAGTGGTGGTAACAGGTAGATATAGGCACAGAGGCAATCTAAAGTAAACAACAGTTTATATGGCAATCCTGCAGCAACACTTTGAGGCTATTCATATAAAAATCAACTAAGCTGAATAATCGTTACATGTCTCATGAGTCATGATTAAAACATTTATATAATACAACCTTCAGTTTGATTGTAGAATGGTACATCTTATTTACACACAAAGCACTACCCTGTCACTTTTATGTGAACAGATTTACAAACAATAACATGAACCGTATTTTATGTAAACACTTAATGTGGCATAATTCCCAGAGTTCTAATGTACTGACTAAGGCTTGCTTTCTTCTAATGATCCCTGTGCAATTAATGATCAACATGGGAGTGGCTGCAAAAGATATCTAACAAAATATTGAACAGACTTTTATATACATTGAAAACTACTATAGTTACATTTGGTACATTACAGTAGCAAGAATATATATCTGTATTAAATGCACATTAAGTATGGTAATATATGGCTCTTTTTCTTCTATATTTTCTGCTTAGATTATAAGCTCTAATAAGCAAGGTCTCCATAAAATGGAAGTAAAAGGCAAAACCTAACTCACTCTACCCCTACTCCCACCCCCCAAGCCTAATCTATCTAATGCTGTAAAGAAAAGATCACTATACTTGCCTATTCTGAAGCCACTCCAGTCTGGTCTCCAGTAGCGCCCTCTAAGTGCAGGAGAAAGCCGACAACGGCTGGGAAGTGACGTCACCCATAGACTTATGATGAGGCTTCTGTTGTCGGCTGCCAATCCTGCACACTGTAGCCGCTGCTGACAGCTCAACCTGGGAACGGACTAGAGCAGCTGCCGAATAGGGAAGTATAGTGATCTATTCTTTACAGGGTTAGATAGATTAGGCTTAGAGTTAGTTAGGTTTTGCCTTTACTTCCACCTTAAAGCGGAGTTCCACTCAAAAATAGAAACTTACGCTTATCTGTCTCTTCCCCCCCTCCGGTTCCACATTTGGCACCTCTTAGGAGGGAGGGGGGACCGTTACCCACTTCCGTACACGGCGCTACAGTCTCTCAGAAGTTTGGCTCTCCTCTTCCTTCGCCCGGCTACTTAGAAACCGCAACACGCTTCACGCATGAGTAGTAGGGAACCAGCTGTGATGCCGAAAGGCTTCACTGCCGGGTTCCCTTACCAGGAATAGCGGTGGCTGCACCCAACAGCCAGTCCAAAAATCGGCTGGGGTGTCGACATTGCAGGCTCCCTGGACAGATAAATGCCCATATATTAAAAGTCAGCAGCTGCAGTATTTGTAGCTGCTGACTTTTAATTTTTCGTGGTGGGGCTGGACCTCCTATTTAGGGCCTCTTTTACATAAGCTTAGAAATGCTGCAAGTGCAAGCATTCTAACCACATTTTAAATGCATGGCTACCACCAGCACACCATGATATTGGAGCAGTGGCAGGCAGATGGACAGTATACACCAGTGTTTTAGAATCATGTTATGAATTTGGAGCAAGTAGTGTTCTCCAAGCTTTGCAGCAACCTACTGCCTCCACTGAATTCAATTGTCACATGCTAAAAAACATGCCTGTAGATTCAGTGTGTGTTTTTGAAGCATTCATCTCCCCATGTAACAAAAACTGAAAGCCAGGAGGTGCAATTTGGGCAGGGATTATTTTTGCACAGTAATGAGTGTGAAACGCACCATGAATATGGGTTAACGCTACAGCTGATTTAAGGTTTGTCATTCTGCTCATGTGAAAGTCCTAAAAGTGGACAGACGCTTCCCAACTCTGTATGATAGCCCAATGTGAAAACCGGTTTACAAATAGATCATGTAGGGTTTCTCTAGGGGATAATAAATGCTGACTAATATCGGAAACATTTTTTTTCACACAAAGATTTCCACATAGTTGGAAAATCTCAGGGTAGCTTGACAGAAGAAAGTATTTTGCCACACTGCATCAGGTCCCAGCGGGCTCAAGGACAACAAGAGGTCTCATTGCTAATTGTCCCAGTGTCTGTAAGCCCTAAACTGGCCAAACAATCTACAGTATCTCACACAAGTGAGTACACCCCTCACATTTTTGTAAATATTTTATTATATCTTTTCATGTGACAACACTGAAGAAATTACACTTTGCTATAATGCAAAGTAGTGAGTGTACAGCTTGTATAACAGTGTAAATTTGCTGTCCCCTCAAAATAACTCAACACAGCCATTAATGTCTAAACCACTGGCAACAAAAGTGAGTACACCCCTAAGTGAAAATGTCCAAATTGGACCCAATTAGCAATTTTCCCTCCCAGATATCATGTGACTCGTTAGTGCTACAAGGTCTCAGGTGTGAATGGGGAGTAGGTGTGTTAAATTTGGTGTTATCACTCTCACTCTCTCATACTGATCACTGGAAGTTCAACATGGCACCTCATAATAAAAAAATAATTGTTGCTCTACATAAAGATGGCATAGGCTATAAGAAGATTGCCAAGACCCTGAAACTGAGCTGCAGCACGGTGGCCAAGACCATACAGCGGTTTAACAGGACAGGTTCCACTCAGAACAGGCCTTGTCTTGTTCGACCAAAAAAGTTGAGTGCACGTGCTCAACGTCGTATCCAGAGGTTGTCTTTGGGAAATAGACATATGAGTGCTGCCAGCATTGCTGCAGAGGTTGAAGGAGTGGGGGGTCAGCCTGTCAATGCTTAGACCATATGTCGCACGCTGCATCAAATTGGTCTGCATGGCTGGCGTCCCAGAAGGAAGCCTCTTCTAAAGATGATGCACAACAGCATTCTATGCATTAAGATAAAAAGCCTTCTGTGTGCAGCAGCCCCCCTCAGCCCCTCTAATACATACCTGAGCCCCATCTAGATCCAGCAATGTTGTAGGAGTATCTCGGCTGCTCGGGACTCCCCTCCTCATTGGCTGAGACAGCAGCGCTTTGCCATTGGCTCCCGCTGCTGTTAGTCAGCCAATGAGGAGAGAGGGGGCGGGGCCAGGCTGCGGTTCAGTGTCTGAATGGACACAGGGAGCTGTGACTCGGCTCCGGTGCCAACATAGCAAGCTGTGTGCTGTGGGGACAATCAACAGTAGGGAGTGGCCAGGAGGACCAAAGAGGGATCCAAAAAGAGGAGGATCTGGCTGCTCTGTGCAAAACCACTACAAAAGGCAGGTAAGTATAACATGTTTGTTACTCTTAACAAAAAAAAAAAAAAAAGAAGACTTTAGTATCACTTTAAGGGAATGCAGTAAAAAAAAAAAACAAAAAAAAAAACAAACAAACAAACAAACAAAAAAAAAAAAACACACAACTCAATCACCTGTTTCTACTTTCCCCAACTGCGTGCATAAACTAGACCTACGTGAATAAATAGGATTGTACTTGCACTACACTGAAATTCCAAACCAAGACTTTTGCAACACAAGTGGCCAACTTTAGGACCCCTTTCACACTGAAGCATTTTTCAGGCGCTACAGCACTAAAAATAGCGACTGTAAAGCACCTCAAAAAAGCCTCAGCTACAAACCCAGTGTGAAAGCACGAGTGCTTTCACACTGGGGTGCTGCCCTGGCAGGGCGTCACAAAAAGTCCTGCCAGCAGCTTCTTTGCAGTGGAGGAAGAGCGGTGAATACACCGCTCCTCCACATTGAAAACAATGGGGCAGCGCTGCTATACCGCCGGCAAAGCAGCGTTTTGCGCACGGATTTAACCCCCTTTTGGCCGCTAGCGGGGGGTGAAAACTGCCCCGCTAGTGGCCGAATAGCACTGCTAAAAATAGCGACGCTTTACCGCTGACGCCCGGGGCGGCTCAGTGTGAAAGGGGTCTTAGGCTGCACAAAGATTTTAGATGGTGGTCAAACATGTAGGCACAATCTGAGAATCCTTGTGGCAGAAAATCAGCTTATCATGGTTACAGTATGTCAGTGCAGAGGGAAAAGGGGGGGGCAGCAGAATGATACAATGCTGAAGTCTGGTATATCACAGGAAAACAACAGCAACTGGTGTGGGTTTTCTAAAGCTGGCCATACATGGATCAAAATTTGGCCAGTTCAGCAGGGACCTGCCAGAATTTTGATCCATGTACGGGCATTGAGATTATACAGAAGTCGATCTACCGACCAAATTCTGTACAACCACCCTGTGGAATTTTCCCTGCTCAGTGCACAGGCTATAGCCTGCAATGCAGCACAGTGTATTCTGACAGCGGGGAATTCCTCCCGCTTTCAGAATATAGTACAGAAGCTCAGCAGGATTCCCCCATCCAAATTGAGTGTGTGGATGAGGGAGTTGTTTTTTTCGTTCAACCCGCTGGTTGACCAAAAAAAAAAAAACAAAAAAAAAAAAAAAAAACACACCACACTACTGTATGGGCTGCCTAAAGAGGAAGTAAACTGCCACTTTTACCTATAGGTAAGCCTATAATAACGCTTACTTATAGGTAGTGTAAATATCTCCTAAACATGCACCGTTTAGGGGATATTTATTGAACATGCAGCCAGTAAAACCACTGGCGGATGCGCTCTGAAGGAACGGCCACCTGTGCAGTTTCTTCAGAGCCCTGTGCCGTGAGCGGCGGCTCCCGCCTGCATGCGCAGGAGTGACGTTATTGTGGCTCCGGCCAGTCACAGAGCCGGAGTCTGCGCACCTGGAGGGTAGTCCGGGTGAAAGTGGATGCTGTCTCCAGCGATGACATTGCATCACTGGAAGGCTTTGTTTTGAGGTAAGTTTCACATAATGTGCTAGTATGCGATGCAAACTAGCACATTATGCCTTTGCCTTGCAGGTAAGGAAGAAAAAAAGTGAAGTGGTTGTAAACCACTGCAAAGAGGAAGTAAACCCTGATGGGTTTTACTTTCTCTTTTTCCCCTGCAAAGTAAAAGCATAATGGGCTAGTATGATTCGCATACTAGCCCATTATGTTGCACTTACCTGCAAAGGAAGCCAGCGATGTCTCCGCTGTCCTCGCTGTGTGGAAGTGTCCATCTTCACCCCTCTTCCTTTGGGGGGCAGCGGACTCCGGCTCTGACTGGCCGGAGTCGCAAGCGCGCGGGAGCCAGCAGGCACGGGCCATATAGAAATGACACGGTTGTGCCCTTTCTTTAGTGTGCATGCGCCAATGACGTCAGCGCAAACATATATGGTGAATATCTCCCAAATCGTATCTTCCTCAAGCGTCACCCTCTCTTCCCTGCCTTGGCACTCACAGATACTCCTCAAGCGTCACCTCTGCTGACCCGCTAGGTCCCTGGCTTGGCACTTACTGAAGTTTTCCCACTTCTTCACTGTCCCAGGCTGGTGAGAAGACTGTTCTGGTACTGGCTCCAGCTTAATCACAGTGGTCTCTGGTGACAAGATGGGTGGACCCTTAGCGGCGTCAGCTTCCCCTCTACCTCCGACCACAACTGGTTCCCCGTCCTCGCTGTGTGAAAGTGTCTATCTTCACCCCTCTTCCTTCCGGGGCCGCAGACTCTGGCTCTCTGACTGGCCGGAATCGTGCGTGGGAGCCAATGGGCACGGCAAGGGCCATATAGAAAATGGCACGATCATGCCCTTTCTTTAGTGCGCATGTGCCAACGACGTCGGCGCAAGCGTATATGGTAAATATCTCCTAAACTGTACAGGTTTTGGAGATATTTCCAGTACCTACAGGTAAGCCTTAAAGCAGAGGTCCACCAAAATTATTTTTTTTTTTTAAGTCAGCAGTTACATATACTGCAGCTGCTGACTTTTAAAATATGGACACTTACCTGCCCAGGGCGCCCGCGATGTCAGCACCTGAAGTCGCAATCCGGATGGTCCCTGCTGTCTCTGGGACCTGTGTGTTTCCCAGCAGACAGCGGAGGGGGACGGGAAGAGGAGTAGACTCCCGTGGAAGTCTATGCCCGGAAGTGGGTGCTAATACCTGTATTATACATGTATCTATACCCCCCTCCCCCCTGAAAGGTGCCAAATGTGACATCAGAGGGGGGGGGGTTCCGAAAAGCGGATGTACAGGGTTTACAACCACTCTAAAGCTGGCTGTAGATGGATTGAGATTTGGTTGGTTCAGCAGGGACTAGACAAATTTCAATCCATCTATGGCCATTCCTATTCAAGAGGATTCAACCTAGTTATAGACTCCTCTTCAACAGGACTGTTGAAAAAATGTGTGTTCGGTCAGCACAAGCACTGATCAGTGTATTCTGAGAGCGAGGGGGGGGTCCCTTCTGTCAGAATTCCTTCATCCACCTGCAATAAAGTGGATGGGGGGGGGGGGGATTTTGTTTTTTTGATCAGCCCGTTGATGAAAAAAACGATCCATCTATGGCCGGCTTTACCTGCATGATTGATGCCCTCTAAACTATCATAGACAGAAGATCGTCAAAAAGTGACAATCTGAACCAATTGTCATCACAGGTCTGTATGATCTTGCACATGTATTGTTCCACTATACGTGTATTTTGTGCAACGGTTTACATAACAATGATATACTACGAAGTCATTCACACAGATGAAGAATACAGAATAAATTAAATCTGCATGGAATTTCTTATTGATTACCTAAACTAAAACTCTGGGGAGTGTGGTTCACATCATTGGCTGTCCTCCAGGGAATTGGCATGCACCATGTTGGTGATGTACCTACCCTATGGAAGTAAACACAGGCAGAGGAAAGGGCTGGGCTCCTTGTGTTTACATACTGGGAGCCCTTCAGTGTGCTCTGCACTGTACATCAATAGCGAGAAGGACAGGGACGGAGGAGGAGGACAGGGACGGAGGAGGAGGACAGGGACGGAGGAGGAGGACAGGGACGGAGGAGGAGGACAGGGACGGAGAAGAAGGACAGGGACGGAGGAGGAGGACAGGGACGGAGGAGGAGGACAGGGACGGAGAAGAAGGACAGGGACGGAGGAGGAGGACAGGGACGGAGGAGGAGGACAGGGACGGAGGAGGAGGACAGGGACGGAGGAGGAGGACAGGGACGGAGGAGGAGGACAGGGACGGAGGAGGAGGACAGGGACGGAGGAGGAGGACAGGGACGGAGGAGGAGGACAGGGACGGAGGAGGAGGACAGGGACGGAGGAGGAGGACAGGGACGGAGGAGGAGGACAGGGACGGAGGAGGAGGACAGGGACGGAGGAGGAGGACAGGGACGGAGGAGGAGGACAGGGACGGAGGAGGAGGACAGGGACGGAGGACAGGGACGGAGGAGGAGGACAGGGACGGAGGAGGAGGACAGGGACGGAGGAGGAGGACAGGGACGGAGGAGGAGGACAGGGACGGAGGAGGAGGACAGGGACGGAGAAGGAGGACAGGGACGGAGGAGGAGGACAGGGACGGAGGAGGAGGACAGGGACGGAGGAGGAGGACAGGGACGGAGAAGAAGGACAGGGACGGAGAAGAAGGACAGGGACGGAGGAGGAGGACAGGGACGGAGAAGAAGGACAGGGACGGAGGAGGAGGACAGGGACGGAGAAGAAGGACAGGGACGGAGGAGGAGGACAGGGACGGAGGAGGAGGACAGGGACGGAGGAGGAGGACAGGGACGGAGAAGAAGGACAGGGACGGAGGAGGAGGACAGGGACGGAGAAGAAGGACAGGGACGGAGAAGAAGGACAGGGACGGAGAAGGAGGACAGGGACGGAGGAGGAGGACAGGGACGGAGGAGGAGGACAGGGACGGAGAAGAAGGACAGGGACGGAGAAGGAGGACAGGGACGGAGGAGGAGGACAGGGACGGAGGAGGAGGACAGGGACGGAGGAGGAGGACAGGGACGGAGAAGAAGGACAGGGACGGAGAAGAAGGACAGGGACGGAGGAGGAGGACAGGGACGGAGAAGAAGGACAGGGACGGAGGAGGAGGACAGGGACGGAGAAGAAGGACAGGGACGGAGGAGGAGGACAGGGACGGAGGAGGAGGACAGGGACGGAGGAGGAGGACAGGGACGGAGAAGAAGGACAGGGACGGAGGAGGAGGACAGGGACGGAGAAGAAGGACAGGGACGGAGGAGGACAGGGACGGAGGAGGAGGACAGGAGGAGGAGGACAGGAGGAGGAGGACAGGGACGGAGGACAGGGACGGAGGAGGAGGACAGGGACGGAGGAGGAGGACAGGGACGGAGGAGGAGGACAGGGACGGAGGAGGAGGACAGGGACGGAGGAGGAGGACAGGGACGGAGGAGGAGGACAGGGACGGAGGAGGAGGACAGGGACGGAGGAGGAGGACAGGGACGGAGAAGGAGGACAGGGACGGAGAAGGAGGACAGGGACGGAGGAGGAGGACAGGGACGGAGAAGGGTCAGCAATCACTTCCACCCCACAGTCCCCCATCACAGCCTACATGACACAAGTCCCCATCTCCACACACTACAATAAGAAGCCTGAGAAGTCTCCCTCCCTCAGAACACTCACGTGTGTTTACATGCTCAGCAGCACGTACTCATGCTCGTACAATACCTCCATTTACCATAGACGGGTGAGGGCCACCCCCACCCCCATAGGATGCGCCTTACCTCTCCTCCCCCGGCACTGGCCGCTACCCCTCATGGCTCCGCTCCGTCCAGTGTCAGCAGGCATAGATATGGAAGGCGGGCACCAGCTGCATGCTGCTATTCTCAGTCCGCTCAGGACAGCTCAGCCCCCGTGTATGTGTGTACAAGTACCCGGGCACCAGAGGAACGTAGAGCTGTGTGCCCGCCCAGGGGCGGGAAGGAACGGAGAGGGGGAGGAGCCTCCAGAGATGAGGGCACACCCTCTGTTTACACACACTGGAGGCTCGGCTGTCACCCTGCTTAACTCTTCCGGCGCCGCCCTCACACCAACTCACGTTTAAAGGAGAAATAAACCAAAAATGTCATCTAGTGCAGCTTACCAATCATAAGATGAGAATTTTCTTTTTTAGTCTGTTTCATAGTTAGGTTGAAAAAAGACACATCTAGTTCAACCATTAAAAAAAAAAAAAATAATAATAAAAAAATATCATACAATCCCATATACCCAATCCCATACCCATAGTTGATCCAGAAGAAGGCGAAAAGACCCCCAGAAAAGCAGGACCCAATTTGCTAATATGTTTCCCCCTGTCTTCACCTGGTGATCTGACCAGTAACACACCTTATTTGGTTGGTCCTGTCCCACGTCTCTGCCATGTGCGGGGTATATCCCAATCGGGACAATTCTTCACCTGGTGATCTAACCAGTAACACACCTTATTTGGTTGGACCTGTCCCACGTCTCCGCCATGTGCGGGGTATATCCCAGCCGGGACAATTTTTGAAAAATATGGTCCAAGTATTGACAAATAAGACTTCTTAATTTAACCCCTTTCATGCCTAACCCTTTTTCTGACACTTGTTGCTTACAAGTTCAAATTAGTATTTTTACTCAGAACCCCCCCCCCCCCCAATTATTATTATATATATATTTTTTAGCAGAGACTAAAATGGTGATCATTGCAATATTTTATGCCACACTATATTTACGCAGTGCTCTTTCAAATGCAATTTTTTTGCAAGAAATACACTTTCATGAATTAAAAAAAAAAAACACAACAGTAAAGTTAGTCCAATTTTTTGTATAATGTGAAAGATGATGTTACACCAACTAATAGATACCTAACATGTCATGCTTTAAAATTGCACACGCTCGTGGAATGGTGACAAACTACAGTACTTAAAAATTTCCATAGGCGACGCTTTAAGAATTTTTACAGGTTACCAGTTTAGAGTTACAGAGGAGGTCTAGTGCTAGAATTATTGCTCTCACTCTAACGATCGCGGCGATACCTCACGTGTGGTTTGAACACTTTTTACATTTGTCGGCGCAACTTACGTATGCGTTTGCTTCTGCACACGAACACAGAGGGATGCTGCACTTTAAAAAAAAAATGTTATTTACATTTAAATTTTTTTTTTTTACACTGTCCCTTTAAAAAAAAATTCTGATCACTTTTATTGCTGTCACAAGGGATGTATACATCCCTTGTGACAGTAAGCGGCAGTGACAGGTACTCTTTATGGAGAGTTCTGGGGTCTATAAGACTGCAAACCCCTCCTTTGTACTTAAAAGCATTCAAAACACCAAGTTTGGCTGTTTTGAATACTGTCATTTTTTTTAAATTTGGCGCCTCTAAATCTTAAGTAAACCGGAAGTGATGTCATGACATCGCTTCCAGGTTACTAGATCCGAGACCCCGATCAAAGCCGATTCCGGCTTCGTTCGGGTCTCTGGCCAGCCGGCTGGTCACTCGGGCCTCCCAGTGGGAAGTCCCCTCCCCCTGCTTGGGGTAAAAGCCAAGCAGCTGCTTAGCCACATTGGTTGTTATCACAAGAAACCCGACCATCGGCTCTAAAAAACAGTACCAGGGTGATGCCTGCAGCTGCAGTCATCATCCCGGTACAACCCCTTCAAGCCGAAGGCTGCATATTTGCATTATTTTCGCCTGAAGGGGTTAAAGTGGTTATTATTCTATTTTTAAAGAATAATTATTTGGTAATAAACTTTATATATTGTAATTATAACTCTGATTTTTGCCTTCAAAGTCTCGCCATACTTTTGGGTTTTTTAACACTTTTGAATTTGAACCTCCTGTATTAGGACAAAATGATAGATGCCACCTTTGTGTAATACAACCAATGTGCACTAAATCAGTAAGACCCCTTTTACATTGAAGGCGCATTTCAGGCATTTTAGTGCTAAAAATAGCGCCTGTAAAACGTTCAAACCGTTGGTCTACAAGTAAATCCGCCTATACCCATAATCCCACCACTGCACTCATGGAAATATGCAAGGACAATCCTAAAGCTGCCACTTAAAAAAACAAATATGAGATCAGAATTCAAACTTCTATTTAAAAATAAAGGATTAAATGGTGGCGCTAAAAAAAATGTGTGTGTAACTCCTGATACAAAGAAAACTAATAGTGAAAATGATGGGGTCACCCTGTGATGAGTAACAAAACAAAATGAATCATGAATGATGAAATGACAAAACTAGAAAAAAAAAAACAGTGAGTAAACAATAAATGATCACCCTGTGACAAGTGTGAACTTAATATATCACTCCTGAAAAAATATATAAATATATGTAAATATATAAAGTCCATAAACTGTGTGAACGAATGTCCAATAAGTGATAAGATCTCCGGTATGAGATAAGTGATTCTTGTAATCATGCACCACACCTCTGTGCCAGTGATTCCACTCCTCTCAAAAACGCGCACTCACCAGCTGCTTTAGCCTCACACTCTCGTGTTTATATATTCATTTATATATATAAAAGACTTTATATATTTACATATATTTATATATTTTTTCAGGAGTGATATATTAAGTTCACACTTGTCACGGGGTGATAATTTATTGTTTACTCACTGTATTTTATTTTCTAGTTTGTCATTTCATCATTCACGATTCATATTATTTTGTTACTCATCACAGGGCAACACCATCATTTTCACTATTAGTTTTCTTTGTTTTAGGAGTTCAGCGCCTGTAAAACGCCTGAAAAGCGTCTCTCAAGCCTCCCCAGTGTGAAAGCCTGAGTGCTTTCACACTCGGGTGGTGCGCTTGCAGGACCGAAAAAAAAAGTCCTGTATGCACCACTCCTAAACCACCCCTGCCACTGAAATCAATGGGCAGCGCTGTCAAAGTGCCTGCAAAGGATTCGCCAGCGGCGCTTTGCGGGTGCTTTGGACCCCTTGTTAACCGCTTCTTTGGGGTTAAAAGTGCCCCGCTCCCATCCGCACAGTGCTGGTAAAGCGCCGCAAAAACTAGCAGCGCTTTACGTGACTTCCTCAGGAATAGGAACTCCTGAGGAAGTCACGTGACCAGTGACACAACGCGTCGGGTGGAGCTTTTTGACATCACTTTCGGTGTCCACAGAGAACGGAAGTGTGGTGAGAAGGCGATTGTGTTCCTATCCCTACCTGTACTGCAGATGTGACCAAACTTTTATGTAAGCAGGTATTGAATACATTTATTATATTTTACTGGCAATATTGCACTATGGGTATTTTTGTTCTCTCTGAGTGACACTTGATCAAGAGGCACAATATTGGAGTGTTTATGAAGACGTATTGGAGCCTGTATAGCAGGGACCTTAGCAGCTATCCATTGAGATCTAAAGCTTTGTCTGACCTTATGGTCATTCCCTGCTATGAGGGGCCAATCTATTCATTGGTGGCGGTGGTTGCTGTTTGCTCCTTTGCTTCACTGGATACATTGTCTCTCTTCAATTACGATATGGACTAAGCAGTCATTCCTATGTTCTTTGCACTTGGACTTTTTATATTTACTCATTTTATATTTACTTATTTCACTTGGTCCCTTTGTTTTCACTTGGATTATTTTATTATTTATTTGGATTCATTATGCATAGTAATCTTTTGTTCAATACTTACTTGGTTATAGTTAATTGAGCAAGCGCACCGTTTTATACACATTACAATATTTTTATTTATTTAGCTCATTTGGCTGTACTTCTGTGGATCACAGGAGTGCATATAGTTTTGCAATCCTGTGACCCATTTTCAGCAGTCAGCAGGCTGAAGGCCACGGTCGGCTGATGTCACCAGGACCAGGCTTGGGAAAGATCGCAACCATATGCCTGGACCGGCAACTGGCTCAGCCTCCCTGTGAGCCGCTGAGAGGCTGTGCCGGCCACTCCCGCCCCTCCCCTCCATGGCCCAGAGCTCCAGTAAGCATGGGGGGGATGGGCAGAGCAGAGAGCTGGTGACTGACAGTCACCAGCTCTCTGCTCAGGGAGCACTGATCAGCGCTGTTTGATTGCTCAGTTCTCAGCCTTAGAGCTGGCGGGGGACAGATGCAGCATCAGACCGATGCTGCATCCACCTAGGTGTGTATGATTCAAAAAAATGTCCATACTTCTCTTTTAATCTCCTGTATTAGTGTCCCCCCCACTCTGGATGAAGGGCACAGGGGGAACAACAGACCGCAGCATTGTCAGTTTGGGGGGAGGGGAGTGTTATATCTACTAGCAGATTTAGATACACTCGCAATTTAAGCCAAACTTCCGCTCACACTTTATAATCTGCAAACATAGTTACATAGTTGGTGAGGTTGAAAAAAGACACCAGTCCATCCAGTTCAACCTATGATGTGTGTGTGTATGTCTTTATGTCAATAGTACATCGTATACCCCTGTATGTTGTGGTCATTAAGGTGCCCATCTAATTGTTCTTTGAAACTATCAAGACTTCCTGCTGATAACACTGCTTGTGAAAGAGAATTCCACATCCTTACTGCTCTGACTCCCAGACTATTGATCTGCCGCTGGGGAGATGAGCCGGTTGCTCCATTTCCCAGACTCCCGCTGTGGAGCAAGGGAAACTTCCTTTGCTCCTGAGTACCTACACTGCCACTGGGGAGGGAGGATGACAACCTTCTCTCCCTTCTCCCCCTGGATCCTGATATGCAGCTGGGGAGTGACCGTCACCTTCTCACCTGAACCGTGTAGCTGCCGTTGGGGAGATGAGCTGGCTGCTCCTTCTCCCATACCCTCATCTGGCTGCTGGGATGACATTCCACTGTCACTGTCTCTCAGGTGCACGGATCCTTGCTGGGGAGGGAAGACAATTTCCTCCGCTCTGGCTGACTGTTGGGGGGACAACCACCTCTTCTCTGAAACTGTGGATCTGCCACTAGGGAAGAAGAACCACCACCTTCTCACCATGGGCCTCTGGAACTGCCGCGGGTGTGAGGCAGAGGTCTAAAGTACTCTGCCCTGCTGCCAGTGCTTCTGCTGGAGGTTCGCTATGGTGTTCCTCCTCTGTAGAATAGACTATTAAAACCCTAGTCCCTGAAACTGGTGTCTGGGGATAGAGGTTCACCATCTCTTGTCCATGGAACCCAGAAGATGGGTTCCTGGGCAGAGGCTAGCAGAACTCTGCCCTGTTGTCAGCACTTCAGTTGAACGTTCAGTAAATGTTACAACCTTCAATGAAAACTCAATCCATCCATGCTTTCTGGGATCTCTGGCTGGGGAGTGAGGATGGCTTCCTCTCCTTCCTGATCCTTGAACTGCCGCTGGGGAGAGGGGCTGACTGCTCCATCTCCTATGCTGTTGGACAGAAGTATTCCTCCATCCAAGCTCATCATGTGCAGAAACAGGTTCATCGAGGTGAGTCAGCACTTGCTGCATACGCATAAGACCTCTGCTTCAATAGCTGCAGGCGGAGATGGGCAAAGCACACTGTTACTCTGCCCCATTGCCGACACTTCAGCTGGGATTTCAGGACTGTTGGCTGGTATTTCTGGATAGTCCCAAGTAAAGGGAGCCCAGACTTGCTGCTGAGCCGAGTCTAGCAGCGATCTGTAGGCGATCTCCAGCTCCCATTCCTGAATGGCTAGAAACTTAAAATCTTCCAGTGTCCAGAGCACTTCCGAGACATTTAGCATCTGGTCTCTGTACTCCAAGATTTCCTCCAAATGCCACTCCAAATCGTTCCCAAAGTCAGGGTCCTTGGACAGCCTATCGAATAACAGGCTGCCATAGCCAAACCCTTCCATTGGGCTGTCATCCGCTGTCCACTGGCACACTTGGGCTACATACCAGTGGAGGGCTCTGTAGTTCCCGTCCAACCGCATCTCCGCCTGGACCAGCCTGCTTAGCGCAGCTGTCCACTCCTTGTGTGCTTGTTTTCCCAATAACAGCATTCACACTTCATACTGCGACCAATACCTTTCCTGGATGGAGGGGAGAATTTTTACCTGGTGGCACTGCTCACGGGCTAGCGTTTCCTTCCAGAGTTCCCAGCGGACAGAATCATACCATCCCAGCAGGACCTGCATGGACACTGGTCCTCTGTGCTGTATCCGCATCTCTCGCAACCTCCTTCCGAATTCCTCTTCCATGGCGGATGGTATCTGTACCTCCCCTCTTCTGCTATCCGGACCTTGGATCCCGGTGAAGGTTTGGATGTCCCAGATTGCAGGAAGCATCCCACCGCTTGCCACCAAATGTGACGGAACTGTCCAGCACCCTGCTTGAGTGCTTCCGTCAGTATACAGCTTCCTCCAGTCTGGACATGGGAACCAGATATTATAGCGGACCATACAAGACTAGCCGACAAATAGCTTGTATGAGAACTGGAACTTTTTATTGAAAGCTCACACAAAATTTATAGTACACCAGGTCAGATGAGCCTGATCACATTATCGTATGCAAAGCAAATTGTATACAGGAATGTAATGAACATAACTAAGGAACAACCAACATAAACTATGCTACTCCCCCTCTAGAAACTAATAGCTGACAGTGATATCATTCATTACCTTGAGTTAATTAACTAGTCACTTAAACCAGCAAAGGTGACTAGTCTGCCCGGCACCTACAACCCTGGATACAAAATACAGTACAATACACATTATTACAAGTATAAACACAGATAAGAAGACAGACAGAACAATTAACACAATTAACAATGGGAGAGGCATACTTAACAAAATAACCCATAAGACCTTAATAAACAGACTATAGCAGGAGACCATCAGCACCGGGTGGCTTGCCGATTATTTTAACATCTGCTATGAGTCTCACAGTCTGATAAAGTGGAATAAATTTATCTTCATAGATTTCTTAAAGAATATTGTTGATGAATATTTATGTCCCATTTGAAGTAATCCAAACCACACTCTCAGTGTCTATTAAGTAGCTGTCCATCATTTTCTTGGTCACCCTGTACCTCTAATAGACACAGGGTGACTTAAACATAAGAGGGGCATGGGGAGCTGAAAAAGGAGTTTCCCATCCTCTCTAAGGTAAGCTGGGTTCCATGAGCCCCCTCCCAAAGTGACTCCCGTCACACTTGCAGATATCCTGCTGCCAGTGGGAGACCTTTTTCCTTCTGTGACAGGTACCTCTCCCTAATGTTACTTCTACTCTCTCCCTAACCTATGGGGACATTGTCTTTACCTTACTCCTACACTGCGGCACATTAAATGACACAGAATCTGTTATTTATGGAATTATTTTCAAGAGTCAATATGGGCACCCAAATCTTGCAGGATTTTGGTATCCAATAGGATTGCCATCCTCGCCGAGATGGCTGCCTGGAGCCCATAGCAAGGGACATTTAGTTCTTAATGGTCTCCTGCCAGCCTGTAGAAACAGCACAGTGTCACCTTCAGGTTAATGGATATACTGCAGCCCACACCGCCTACATAGCTACATAGTTAATTTGATTGAAAAAAGACACAAGTCCATCCAGCTCAACCAACACAGAAAACGCACACAAATAGAAAATCTCCATTTACACTATCCTATACCCACAGTTTATTCAGAGGAAGGCAAAAAAAAAAACAAAAACAATAAAGCATGATCCAATTTGCTCCAGTGGGGGAAAAAAAAACCTTCCTGATCCCCCAAGAGGCAATCGGATATTCTCCGGATAAATTTTACCTATAAATATTAGTATTCATTTGTTATGTGCCTTTTGGAAAAAAAGCAGGCGTTTTTTAAAACAATCTATTGAGCTGGCCAGAACTAGCTCTTGAGGGACTCCACATTTTCACATCTCTTACTGTAAAGAAGCCCTTCTGTATTTGGATATTAAATCTCTTTTCCTCCAGACATAAAGAGTGCCTTGTCCTCTGTGATGACCTTAATGTGAATAACTCTACACCAAGTTCACTATATGGAAAGGGGAGGGGGTTAATGGGAACACAAGGGGGTGCCTGTCAAAGAGGCTCAATGAAGGAACAAACTGCGGTATCTCTTAAGAAAAGTCATAGTAACAATGTAAGAGAAAAAACAATCACCATACCTTCTCTGCACGACAATAAAAACAGGTATGACAACATTGTCAAGTACTTAACATAGCAGCACTGGCTCACATGTACACTTCCAATCACACACTGATGTAGGCAGCGAGGGATGATTAATGACCGTGGGGATGGATGACAATAACCCTGTACAACAGCTAGTGTACATCAGTGTAGGAGGCCGAAATAGAAGCACTGAGCTGAAAACTCTGGTAGGTCACAGGACAAGTGTAGAGTGTGGATTCTCCACTAAAGTAGACAGTGTCTGGAACAGTGACATAAAGCAAAACCAGGGTAGAAGGCACAAGTCTCATCCATCAGATCAACAGTGTCCTAAACCATAGGTTGCATTGAAAAGTTAGCAAAAGCAGCTGAGGCACAGCCATTCACTGAGTCAGCCATTTGCACATATATAGTGACAGTTAATGCAAAGCATAGTAGAGCAGAGGCAGCAAGTTAGTCTCTTCCTACAATAGTACTGACCAGCCTGATTTCTACACTGACCACTACACTGACCTACCTGACCACCACAATAACCTACCTGATTTCTATACTGGCCACTACCCTGACCACTACACTGACCTACCTGATTCCTACATCAACTACTACACTACCTGATTCCTACATTGTCCACTACACTAACCTATGTGACCACTACGGTACACAGACCACTACACCACACTGTCCACTACACTGACCATTACACTACACTGACCACTACACTACACTGTCCACTTCACTACACTGACCATTACACTGACCTCTACACTACACTGTCCACTACACTACACTGACCATTACACTACACTACACTGTCCACTACACTACACTGACCATTACACTATACTGATCACTAAACTACACTGTCCACTACACTATACTGACCATTACACTACACTGACCTACCTACAGTTTTGCTATACTGACCACTACACGGTGTAACTCTGCTTCTCTACTCTCTCTCTCTGGCTGGCTGGTGGCTGATCCCTCTCCCCAGACCATGTCCACACCCCCGGGGCCAGCAGCACAGCTCGACTCTCACCTGCTTCTTGTGTCTTTCATCCGTCTGGAGAAGAGGGGGAGCCTGGAGGAGAAGACAGCGGCGGTGTTCACAGCGAGGTGGAGGCAGAGGCAGAACTCCAGGCACAATTGCGATCGCGGACAGACCAGCCCTGCCACGGCCGCCACACATGATCCCATTTGCGGAGTGACACACACTGCCTGGCACAGGATTTCGCCCCCTAAATGTTGCACCTAGGATCACGCCCCCCCCAGCACCCCCCACGCTATGCCACTGATCATGTCCCCCCTTAATTTCCTCCTCTCAGGAGAGAATAAATTCAGTTCCTCTAATCTTTCCTCATAGCTGAGCTCCTCCATGCCTCTTATCAGATTGGTTGCCCTTTTCTGCACTTTCTTCAGTTCCCCAATATCCTTTTTGTGAATTGGTGGCCAAAACTGAACTGTATATTCCAGATGAGGTCTTACTAATGATCTGTACAGGGGTAAAATGATATCTCTCTCTCTAGAGTCTATACCTCTTTTAATACAAGAAAGGATTTTGCTCACTTTGGAAATTAAGCTTATGATTAGGGATGCACCGATACCACTTTTTTAGCAATGAGTACAAGTACCGATACTTTTTTTAAGTACTCGCCGATACCAATTACTGATACCTATTTCTGGCATTTAGGGAGATCAAGATGAGGAGGAGCAGGGAGCAGGGGTCTCCATCACCTATCAGTGTGCTGTGTAATATTACCATCGGGATGAGACTAAGTGATGAAGAAACTCAGCACTGTTGACCCCACAACTACGAGGACCATGCTGTCATCCAATGTCCTCCTCCTCCTCTAATCCTGCTGACAACTGAGCCAGAAGATATCGGTATCGGTGCATTTTCACGAGTACCGATACTTGTGTAAACACCCAGTATCGGCACCAATACCAGTATCGATATTGGTGCAACCCTACTTATGATCTCCCCAGATCCTTCTACACCATGGATTCACCTTGTTGTACATACCCTAGTATTAGGGATGAGCCGAACACCCCCCGGTTCGGTTCGCACCAGAACCCGCGAACGGACCGAAAGTTCGCACGAACGTTAGAACCCCATTGACGTCTATGGGACTCGAACGTTCGAAATCAAAAGTGCTCATTTTAAAGGCTAATTTGCATGGTATTGTCCTAAAAAGGGTTTGGGGACCCGGGTCCTACCCCAGGGGACATGTATCAATGCAAAAAAAACTTTTAAAAACGGCCGTTTTTTCGGGAGCAGTGATTTTAATGATGCTTAAAGTAAAAAAAAAAAAGTGAAATATTCCTTTAAATATCGTACCTGGGGGGTGTCTATAGTATGCCTGTAAAGTGACGCGTGTTTCCCATGTTTAGAACAGTCCCTGCACCAAATGTCATTTTTAAAGGAAAAAATCTCATTTAAAACTGCTTGCGGGTTTAATGTCATGTCGGGTCATGGCAATATGGATGAAAATCAGTGAGACAAACGGCATGGGTACCCCCCAGTCCATTACCAGGCCCTTTGGGTCTTGTATGGATATTAAGGGGAACCCCGCACCCAAATTAAAATAAGGAAAGGTGTGGGGCCACCAGGCCCTATATACTCTGAACAGCAGTATACAGGCGGTGCAAACAAGACAGGGACTGTAGGTTTGTTGTTAAGTAGAATCTGTTTGTAATTTTGAACATTTTTAACGTGTTTAGCTCCAGCCAAAAAATCTTTTCTAAGCTTTTTGGAAAACATAGGGAAGGGTTATCACCCCTGTGACATTTGTTTTGCTGTCTTTCCTCCTCTTCAGAAGATTTCACCTCACTTTTTTGTCCCAATGAAAAATGTTTTTTGAAAATTTGGGTTTTTTTGTGGAACAAGGATTGGAAAGCATCAGTGGAAAGGAGAAATTGTTTTCCCATATTAACTCTTACAGGAGAGAATTTCCCTTCCTAGGGGTAGATTTCATCTCACTTCCTGTTGTCTCCTTCCGTTTGCAAGTAGGAGTCGTTTGTAAGTTAGATGTTTGAAAGTAGGGTCCTGCCCTATATACTCAGCAGAAATTTGGGCCTTAGGTGTCCCATGGCCACGTGCTGATGAGGATGCACCGTCTCCACGACCAGCACTAGACACAGAGCCTGCTTGCCCTCTCTTATTGGCTTGTGACTGTCTGCCTCTCCTTCTTGGCCTTCCAGACATACTAATGGCCTGTAGCTGCACTAAGCTGGGATAGAACACCTGTAATTTTCTTCAAGTAGCTTTATATACTGTAACCAGACAAGCCTGCCTGTCAGTAGGAAGATAACAGGAACGGATCTAGCTGAACACTGTGAGCAGGACGCACTGTACTAAATGTAAATAGTCTAGCTGCCTGACCGTGGTACTAATAGGATCAAATAGAACACCTGTAATTTTCTTCAGGTAGCTTTATATACTGTAACCAGACAAGCCTGCCTGTCAGTAGGAAGATAACAGGAACGGATCTAGCTGTACACTGTGAGCAGGACGCACTGTACTAAATGTAAATAGTCTAGCTGCCTGACCGTGGTACTAATAGGATCAAATAGAACACCTGTAATTTTCTTCAGGTAGCTTTATATACTGTAACCAGACAAGCCTGCCTGTCAGTAGGAAGATAACAGGAACGGATCTAGCTGAACACTGTGAGCAGGACGCACTGTACTAAATGTAAATAGTCTAGCTGCCTGACCGTGGTACTAATAGGATCAAATAGAACACCTGTAATTTTCTTCAGGTAGCTTTATATACTGTAACCAGACAAGCCTGCCGGTCAGTAGGAATTTAACAGGAACGGATCTAGCTGAACACTGTGAGCAGGACGCACTGTACTAAATGTAAATAGTCTAGCTGCCTGACCGTGGTACTAATAGGATCAAATAGAACACCTGTAATTTTCTTCAGGTAGCTTTATATACTGTAACCAGACAAGCCTGCCTGTCAGTAGGAAGATAACAGGAACGGATCTAGCTGAACACTGTGAGCAGGACGCACTGTACTAAATGTAAATAGTCTAGCTGCCTGACCGTGGTACTAATAGGATCAAATAGAACACCTGTAATTTTCTTCAGGTAGCTTTATATACTGTAACCAGACAAGCCTGCCGGTCAGTAGGAATTTAACAGGAACGGATCTAGCTGAACACTGTGAGCAGGACGCACTGCATTAAATGTAAATAGTCTAGATAGAAGATAACAGGAACGGATCTAGCTAAACTGAATACAGTGTATATATATATATGCAACACCTGGGATGCATATATATACACAATACACTGTAAGTGCAGCTAACTGACTGACTGTTCTGCCTAATCTATCTAACTCAAATCAAATGACACTGTCTCTCTCTCTCTCTATCTCTCAGCACACCGGAACACACACTACACAGGGCCGCCGTGCAGGCGGCCTTATATAGTGTGGGGTGTGTACTAAATGCCCTGAGCCGTAATTGGCCAAAGCCACCCTGGCTTTGGCCAATTACAGCTCTCTCTACTGACAGCGCTGTGATTGGCCAAGCATGCGGGTCATAGTGCATGCTTGGCCAATCATCAGCCAGCAATGCACTGCGATGCCGCAGTGAATTATGGGCCGTGACGCGCCACACGAATTTAGCGCGAACGGCCCATAACGTTCGCAATTCGGCGAACGATCGAACAGCCGATGTTCGAGTCGAACATGGGTTCGACTCGAACACGAAGCTCATCCCTACCTAGTATGTTTGAAGCATGCATATTTTTAGCCCCCAAGTGCATGGATCCTGGTTTCCTACCACTGGACATCCAATAGGAAGTAAATATGTCATGCAGGCCAAAAAGGGACCCAAGCAGAAAGTAAACAGAAGAGGAGAAGATGCAGGGGTTAATTTACTAAAGGCAAATAGACTGTGCACTTTGTGAAGTGCAGTTGCACCAGAGCTTAGTAAATGAGGTGAAGCTTCACTTTGCAAAGAAAACCCAATCACATGCAAGGAAAATTAAAAAAAACAGCATTTCTACTTGCACATGATTGGGTGATGGAAGTCAGCAGAGCTTCTGTTCATTTATTGAGCTCTGGAGCAACTGCTCTTGCAGAGTACAACTGCACTTTGCAAAGTGCACAGTCTATTTTCCTTTAGCAAATCAACCCCACAGTGTTAAGTGACCGCGTATTCAAAAATTACATTGATGTTGAGATTTTTTTTGTTTTGTTCCAGAGATCAGATATAGAGGTTAGGAGGGGCTGACATTGAGTCAGGCTTTATAAAGAGATATGTGACAATTTACTGCAGAGTTGCTGAAAGGCAAAAAATAATTTTCAGGGCTTCTTTGATCTCATCCATTTCTCACCTTTTCTCTGTACTATAGAACTATGCATTCAGTTCTCAAACAATATAATAAACTTGTGATCATCAGGTGCCCCCAGCAGACTCTCCTTACAACAGGCATCCCCAGCAGAGTCCCTCCTTACATCAGGCGTCCCCAGCAGAGTCCCTCCTTACATCAGGCATCCCCAGTGGAGTCCCTCCTTACATCAGGTGTCCCCAGTGGAGTCCCTCCTTACATCAGGCATCCCCAGCAGAGTTCCCATCTTACATCAGGCGTCCCCAGCAGAGTCCCTTCTTACATCAAGTGTCCCCAGTGCAGTAAAGTCCCTTGGCTCTGCCTCTCACAGACCGGTGTGCCAAAATCGGTTTCCCCCAGAAAACTTGTTTCCCCTCGCTGGCTCTCGGCCCTTCAGCCTCCAGTACAGCTCCTCCTAATCTCCGCCCCTCCAGCCCCCTGCACTGCAGCTCCTCCCACTCTTCCTCGCAATGTTATTCGGCCATCCACCGCCCCCATGCGCGCCCCCGGTTTTCCTGGGGGAAAAATGTCTCGGTACAATACCATGAAAACAGGGGGCATGCACGGGGGCGGTAGATGGCTGAATAACATTGCGAGGGAGAGTGGGAGGAGCTGCAATGCAGAGGGGCTGGAGGGGCGGAGTTTGGATCTGAGCCGAGAGACAGGGGAAACAGGAAAGAGATCTCGCGGCCATATTTTTTGAGCCAGAAGCAGCTCCAGTGTCAAAAACAGTCCTGATTTTCCAGGACAAAAGGAAAATCCCGGAATTTTAATCGGGACGACCTCCGATCGGGACGAGGGTCCCAAAATCGGGATTGTCCTGGGAAAAGCGGGACTGTTGGCAGGTATAGTACCATGGGATATGTAATCCTTAGAAATTGAAAGTAAACAGCAGAGGGGAAGCTACAAAGCATGCAGGGAATCCAGTAAGTTGTGGAAAGAGAAGGCCAGCAATCACAATTACCAGGGATCCCTGTGACAAAATCCCTTTGGATGAAACTGATTTGAAGTAGCCTGTGCACGCTAACTACATGCCCATGTACACTGAGGATGAAAGACAAAGATATTGGCAGTTTTGCAGCTAGCAGGTGAGAGACCCTGCAGCATTGACTAATTATTTTCTGTGTCTCCTGTGATTGTGACTTTGTGAGTGGATATTATTATTTATTTTAGTAAAACGTTTTAAAAATGGTAATACACTATTCTGAGTATTCTTATTTTGCCAGCAATATTGAGGATTAATGGATGTCATGGTGGATATTTAGGCACACTGGTGCGAATTGGATGTGGGTTTCTCTGCATCCAATTGGCATGTCAGGAGACTGTGACTGGCTCTCAATGGAGCCGGTTCACACATCTCCGGGACAGCTGCGGAGCGGTTTGCAGAAGAGTCCTGTGCTCTTTGCAGAAGAGTTTGCAAAAGCAGTTTGCAGAAGAGTCTGGTCCATTTAATTTCCGAATTCAGCAAAAAATTCTGACCGAATTCTGACCTGAAACGGTGAACAGGGACGCACCAGACCCCTGCTGTAAACAGCTCCGCACAACAGTGTGAACCCAGCCTTAAGAAGATACAGTTTATAAGAGGGCAGTTATTACTGATAATTACTGGCGTGTCTAGACCTTATTAAGTTAAAAGTCAAATACCTCTGGTGAGTGATTTCTGACAGACACCAGTGCTGGTTTCATGAAGTGGAGTGCTGAGTTTCTCACAGTGGTGCTTTTACTTTGCGAAGCAGAAGAAGTAAAAGAAAGGCACTTTGTAAATACTCTATTTAACAGACTTTATTTTCGAAATTATTATATTGTTGCACAATTGTTTAAGTGGTTTGTGAACAGACACTTTGCACATGTGTATATATAGTTTGTTTTGTATGATATGAAGTTTATGGATATGTCATTTGTACGAGTACACAAATATTTTTTCTCAAAATTTACTCACAATATTTTTTAAATACTTGTGCTGTTATTGAATTACATGAATTTGGGGTGTTGGATTTACCACTATTTACATAGGAGCATTTAGTGTATAAGAAAGGCTGACCAAGCATATTTTTAATTAAACATTTAATTCCTTAAAAAAGACACTGAAACACATTCTGCTGCTCCTCCCAAGTATAAGGATACCACATGTGTGAGACTTTTTCACTGCCTAGAGGTAAAGAGGGGCCCAAAATCAATAGAGCAGCTATAGGCTTTAAGGAGCATAAATGACCCACCTAATTTTAATAAATAAGAAATTTCACGCACACTGTACAATAAGCTGCAATCGTAAAGTGAAGAATCTCAAAATAGAACAATCACCTAAATAATGTGTAAAATATATGCTGTCCTAGTATAATATAAATAACAAATCATTAAATCATTATATGTATTTGCAGTATATTAAACATCAATGTACTTGCACACATTATACAATTATAAGTGCAATTTTACCCATACAAATAAAACATGATAAAATCCTGAAATGTACTGTTCAATTGCTAAATGTGATTAACAACATAGTGATAATTCCATATAACCAGTGTTCACAAAACACTGCTACTATATCAGATAAACAGTACAAAAAATGTCCGAGTATTGATCCTGATAATCCTTCACAGCTGATAAAAAAACAAACACTCCATGCTGTGTCCAGGTGAAACCTCCACCATCCCCTATGGGCACTCTCTTACCTTATTATTATGACCTTTCGATGAAGAAAGGTCTTAAAAAGTGTATTGCCACAATAAATTCTACTCACATGTAAACAGATCACTTTAGCTTGTGGGTCACAGTCATCACCGATGTCATCAGGGGCTCCTGATGACATCAGTGATGATGAAATGTGTGGGGTGGAGTAAAGGGATTTCCCTGTATAGAGGAGATACTGCTTGTGAGCCAGATGAGACCGAGTAGGCTCAGCTTCTATGCAGTGGAATTGCTGCTCTGCGTTTGGTTTCCCACTGACTGTTACCTTAGTAGGGTGGGCTGGGCTCTCTCTAATTGTCAGCACTCATCGTTCCACAGTGGCTCACCTGGTGATCAATTCCTGCTTGTCAGTTCTACCTACAGCCAAGCCCCTTCTGGCTATGTAAACTGGGTGGTTCATTCCTTTCCTGCCTTTGCCTGATCAACAAACCTGGATTTTCTCTGCTGTGTTCCTGTGAAAGACTTTGCTGTTCCTGTGAAAGACTTTGCCTGGCTGACGTCCCTTCTAGTTCCTGATCCTGTTCTTCTGCCTCCGACTATGCTAATCTCTGGTTTCCTGATTAATGGCTTGTCTGACTATCTGCTTTGGCTTTCAATCTCTGACTTATGTTTTGACTACGTTTACTGATCTGTACCATTTTTACCCTTACATTAAAGGAAGTGATTTTTACTGCATTTTCTGTCTCAGTCTGATTCATGGTTCCTGATAGTAGGCGAAGGCCATTAATTCAGAAGACGCAGGCAATCCACCTAGTGGTAATATTTTTTTCCAGATTGAATGAGCAGGACCACCGCATGGATCAATTTGCCATAGCGTTACAGATACTCCTGATTCATAATGCTCATCTGGATCCTCCTACTACGGCTGTTCTGGTACAACCAGTGTTGCAGGCCATCCCTGCTTCTGCTCCAGTCTCTATGCAGGCACCCGCAGCATCTATCATTGACTCCCGTAGGTTTCGTGTGCACATACAGTACCTGGTTCATTGGGAAGGGTCCGGAGGAACGCTCTTGGGTCTCGTCCTCGGACATACATGCTCTTGTCCTCCTCTGTGCTTCCCATAGACATTTTTCCCTCAAGTTTGTGGCCCCTCCGCGGGGGAGGGGGTCATTGAGGAGGGGGTACTGTCAAGGGCTGGGCTATCAGCAGCTCCCTTCTCTGTGCTCAGGCTGCTCAGCTGTCGGATAATTGTCAGCAGTCATCGTTCCACAGTGGCTCATCTTGTGATCATTTCCTGCTCGTCAGTTCTGCCTACAGCCAGAACCTTTCGGTTATTTAAACTGTCTTGTTCATTGCTTTCATGCCTTCACCCGATCAACATACCTGGATAGTAGGGATGAGCTTTGAGTTTGAGTCGAACCCATGTTCAACTCGAACATCGCATGTTCGACCCTTCTTCGAATTTTGAACGTAATTGGGCCATTTGCACCAAATTCGAGTGGCGTGTCACGGCCCATAATTCACTGCGGCATAGCAGTGCATTGCTGGCTGATGATTGGCCAAGCATGCACTATGACCCGCATGCTTGGCCAATCACAGCGCCGTCTGTACAGAGAGCCGTAATTGGCCAAAGCCAGGGTGGCTTTGGCCAATTATTGCTCAGGGGGTTTAGTACACGCCCCACACTACATAAGGCCGCCTGCATGGCGGCCTTGTGTAGTGTGTTGCGGCGGCGGTGCAGAGATAGACAGAGAGACGGTGTCATTTGATTTAAGTTAGATAGAGTAGGCAGGCAAGTCAGTTAGCTGCACTTACAGTGTATTGTGTATATATATGCATCCTAGGTGTTGTGTGTGTATATATATATATATATATATATATATATATATATATATATATATATATACACACACACACACACACACACACACACACACACACACACGTATATATGTATATGTATATATGTATGTATGTATGTGTGTGTGTGTGTGTGTGTGTGTGTGTGTGTGTGTGTGTGTGTATATATATATATATACACACATATACACACACACACACTGTATTCAGTTTAGCTAGATCCATTCCTGTTATTCTCTTCCTACTGACAGGCAGGCAGGTGTTTTTACAGTATTTACAGCTACCTGAAGAAAATTGATGGTGTTCTTCTGATCCTATTAGCTACAATATTTACAGTTAGTGTAGTGCGTCCTCTGCACAGTGTGCACCTAAAGCTACCTGAAGAAAATTGATGGTGTTCTTCTGATCCTATTAGTACCGCAGGCAGCTGCAGTATTTACAAGTTAGTGTAGTGCGTCCTCTGCACAGTGTGCACCTAAAGCTACCTGAAGAAAATTGGTGGTGTTCTTCTGATCCTATTAGTACCGCAGGCAGCTGCAGTATTTACAGTTAGTGTACTGCGTCCTCTTCACAGTGTGCACATAAAGTTACCTGAAGACAATTGCTGTTGTTCTGCTCCTATTAATACCACAGGCAGGCAGCTACAGTATTTACAGTTAGTGTACTGTGTCCTCTGCACAGTGTGCACCTAAAGCTACCTGAAGAAAATTGGTGGTGTTCTTCTGATACCATTAGTACCACAGGCAGGCAGCTGCAGTATTTACAGTTAGTGTACTGCGTCCTCTGCACAGTGTGCACATAAAGCTACCTGAAGACAATTGCTGTTGTTCTGCTCCTATTAATACCACAGGCAGGCAGCTACAGTATTTTCAGTTAGTGTACTGTGTCCTCTGCACCTGAAGCTACCTGAAGAAAATTGGTGGTGTTCTTCTGATCCTATTAGTACCACAGGCAGGCAGTTGATTCTGCTAGCTGCAGTATCAGTAAATATATATATACACATCCCAGCTTTGTGCAGCTACATCTCACTACAGGCCATTAGTATGTCTGGAAGGCCAACAAGGAGAGGCAGACAGTCACAAGCCAATAAAACAGGGCAAGCAGGCTCTGTGTCTAGAGGCAACAGTGCTGGTCGTGGAGATGGTGCATCCTCATCAGCACGTGGCCGTGGGACATGCTTGTACTTTTTTTCGGCAGCTGACCGTGTTAAGCCGCAAAATGCGGAAAACTTGGTAGAGTGGATGACCAAGCCGTCCTCATCCTCCTCATCCTCTCTCACCCAGGCTCGGGGTACTTTGTCTGGCAAAGCAGCTGCCACCGCGGCCTCTTCCCTTGGCTCAGTGGCATCAGTCACTCCTTCCCTAGCCCCACTATGTCCTCCTGAGGAGTCCCCCAAACTGTTTGACCACAGTGTTGGATACATGCTCCAGGAGGATGCCCAGCGTTTTGAAGGCTCCGATGATGGTACCCAGCTAGAGGAAGGCAGTAACGTGAGCCCAGAGAGAGAGGGGGTGCCCAAGAAGGACAGCAATCTGGCAGTCATGTTCCCCCAGCTGCAGCATACTGCCAGCTTTGCTCCAGTGATGAGGAGGGAGGGGATGATAAGGTCACTCCACTCCAGCTTAAGGGCAGCACACCGACTGCATCACACCGCAGAGCTTCAGGTCCTGCCCCAGGGGACATGTATCAATGCAAAAAAAAGTTTTAAAAACGGCCATTTTTTCGGGAGCAGTGATTTTAATGATGCTTAAAGTGAAAAAAAAAAGTGAAATATTCCTTTAAATATCGTGCCTGAGGGGTGTCTATAGTATGCCTGTAAAGTGGCGCGTGTTTCCCGTGCTTAGAACAGTCCCTGCACAAAATGACATTTGTAAAGGAATAAAAAGTCATTTAAAACTGGTTGCGGCTGATGTAATGTCAGGTCCCGGCAATATGGATGAAAATGTCACAGCCCATCTGAGTACCTGAGTACCTGTCACGGTTCATCTGAGTACCCGAGTACCTGTCACAATCTGAGTACCCGAGTACCTGAGTACCTGTCACAGTTCATCTGAGTACACAAGTACTTGAGCACCTGTCACAGCCCATCCGAGTATCTGTCACAGTTAATCTAAGTACCTGTCACAGCCGACCTGAGTACCTGTCACCAGTCAGAGTACCTATCTGTAGCCCATCAGAGTACCCGAGTACCTGTCACTGGGCCATCAGAGTACCCCAGTACCTGTCACCAGGCCATCAGAGTACCCGAGTACCTGTCTCCAGACCAGAGTACCTGTCACCAGGCCATCAGAACACCCGAGTAACCTGTCACCAGGCCATCAGAGTACCAGAGTACCTGTCACCAGGCCATCAGAGTAACCGAGTACCTGTCTCCAGCCCATCAGAGTACCCGAGTACCTATCTGCAGCCCATGCCTCAATAGAGGTTGGGGTGTTTGCTCTCCAAAATGGGGTCATTTTGTGGGTAATTCCACTGTCCTGGTGCTTCAAAAGTGCGATAGGTAGGAATGAAATGAGATTTGTAATTTATGCTCCTAGAACGCCTGAAGGTACTACTTCAATGTTGGGCCTCTGTATGTGGACTGGCTGTGTAAAAGTCTCACACATGTGGTAACGCCATACTCAGGAGGAGTAGCAGAATGTGTTTTGGGGTGTAATTTTTGCTATATACATGCTATGTGTTAGAAATATCTTATAAATTGACAACTTTGTTAAAAAAGTTTTTCTTTCCACGTGTTCTGAAGACTTGTGTAAAAAATTTAACAGTTCAAAAGACTCATGTTGCTTCATAGAATATACGTTGGGGTGTTTGTTTTCCAAAATGGGATAATTTTGTGGGTAATTCCATTGTCCTGGTGCTCCCAGGACCTTCAAATGTGTAATAGGTTGTTAGGAAATTAGAAGTGTAATTTATGCTCCTAGAATGCCTGACGGTGCTCCCTGCATTTTGGGCCTCTGTATGTGGCCAGGCTGTGTAAAAGTCTCACACATGTGGTATCGCCATACTCAGGAGGAGTAGCAGAGTGTGTTTTGGGGTGTCATTTTTGCTATATAGATGCTTTGAATTAGAAATATCTTATAAACTGACCACTTTGTGTAAAAAAAAATACATTTTAATTTTCTTTCCACGTTTTCCGAAGACTTGATGAACTGTTCAAAAGAGTCATTATGCCTCATAGTCATTATGCCTCATAGATAGGTGTTTGCTTTTCAAAATGGGGTAATTTTGTGGGTAATTCCACTGTCCTGGTACTCCAGGGCCTTCACAAATGTAATAGGTAAGGATGAGCTTCGCGTTCGAGTTGAACCCATGTGCGACTCGAACATCACGGCCCATAATTCACTGCGGCATCACAGTGCATTGCTGGATGATGATTGGCCAAGCATGCACTATGACCCGCATGCTTGGCCAATCACAGCGCCATCAGTAGAGAGAGCTGTAATTGGCCAAAGCCAGGGTGGCTTTGGCCAGTTATGGCTTAGGGGGTTTAGAACACGCCCCACACTATATAAGGCCGTCTGCACGGCAGCCCTGTGTAGTGTGTTCCGCCGTGCTTAGAGAGAGAGAGAGAGAGAGAGAGAGAGAGACAGTGTCATTTCATTTGAGTTGGTTAGATTAGGCAGGACAGTCAGTGAGTTAGCTGCACTTACAGTGTATTGTGTATGTATATGCATCCCAGGTGTTGTGTGTGTGTGTATATATATATATATATATATATATATATATATATATATATATATATATATATATATATATACACATATATACATATACACACTGTATTCAGTTTAGCTAGATCCGTTCCTGTTATCTTCCTACTGACAGGCAGGCTTGTCTTGTTACAGTATTTACAGCTACCTGAAGAAAATTGCTGGTGTTCTTTTGATCCTATTAGTACCACAGTCAGGCAGATAGACTAGTTACAGTTAGTGTAGTGCGTCCTCCTCACAGTGTTCAGCTAAAGCTACAAGTTAGTGTAGTGCGACCTCTAAACAGTGTTCAGCTAAAGCTACAAGTTAGTGTAGTGCGTCCTCTGAACAGTGTTCAGCTAAAGCTACAAGTTAGTGTAGTGCGACCTCTGCACAGTGTTCTGCTAAAGCTACAAGTTAGTGTAGTGCGTCCTCTGAACAGTGTTCAGCTAAAACTACAAGTTAGTGTAGTGCGACCTCTGCACAGTGTTCAGCTAAAGCTACAAGTTAGTGTAGTGCGTCCTCTGAACAGTGTTCAGCTAAAACTACAAGTTAGTGTAGTGCGACCTCTGCACAGTGTTCAGCTAAAGCTACAAGCTAGTGTAGTGCGTCCTCCTCACAGTGTTCAGCTAAAGCTACAAGTTAGTTTAGTGTGACCTCTGCACAGTGTTCAGCTAAAGCTACAAGTTAGTGTAGTGCGTCCTCCTCACAGTGTTCAGCTAAAACTACAAGCTAGTTTTTTGCGAGCTCTGCACAGTGTTCAGCTAAAGCTACCTGTGGAAGGTTGGTGGTGTATTCCTGATCCTATCACTACCGCAGGCAGCTAAATAAGCTACAAGTTATTTTTTGCGAGCTCTGCACAGTGTTCACCTAAAGCTACCTGTAGAAGGTTGGTGGTGTTTTCCTGATCCTATCACTACCGCAGGCAGCTAAATAAGCTACAAGTTAGTTTTTTGCGAGCTCTGCACAGTGTTCAGCTAAAACTACAAGTTAGTGTAGTGCAAGCTCTGCACAGTGTTCAGCTAAAGCTACCTGTAGAAGGTTGGTGGTGTTTTCCTGATCCTATCACTACCGCAGGCAGCTAAATAAGCTACAAGTTAGTTATTTGCGAGCTCTGCACAGTGTTCACCTAAAGCTACCTGTAGAAGGTTGGTGGTGTTTTCCTGATCCTATCACTACTGCAGGCAGCTAAATAAGCTACAAGTTATTTTTTTGCGAGCTCTGCACAGTGTTCACCTAAAGCTACCTGTAAAAGGTTGGTGGTGTTTTCCTGATCCTATCACTACCACAGGCAGCTAAATAAGCTACAAGTTAGTGTAGTGCGAGCTCTGCACAGTGTTCAGCTAAAGCTACCTATAGAAGGTTGGTGGCGTTTTCCTGATCCTATCACTACCGCAGGCAGCTAAATAAGCTACAAGTTAGTTTTTTGCGAGCTCTGCACAGTGTTCAGCTAAAACTACAAGTTAGTGTAGTGCGAGCTCTGCACAGTGTTCAGCTAAAGCTACCTGTAGAAGATTGGTGGTGTTCTCATACTACAGGCAGGCAGTTGATTTTGCTAGCTGCAGTATCAGTATTATAATATATATATATATATATATATATATATATATCCCAGCTTAGTGCAGCTACAGGCCATTAGTATGTCTGGAAGGCCAACAAGGAGAGGCAGACAGTCACAAGCCAATAAAAGAGGGCAAGCAGGCTCTGTGTCTAGAGCAGAGGTCTCAAACTGGCGGCCCTCCAGCTGTTGCAAAACTACAAGTCCCATGAGGCATTGCAAGGCAGACAGTTACAAGCATGACTCCCACAGGCAAAGGCATAATGGGACTTGTAGTTTTGCAACAGCTGGAGGGCCGCCAGTTTGAGACCCCTGGTCTAGAGCAACAGTGCTGGTCGTGGAGACGGTGCATCCTCATCAGCATGTGGCCGTGGGACACGCTTGGCCTTTTTTTCCAGCAGCTGGCCGTGTTGAGCCGCAACATGCGGAAGACTTGGTCGAGTGGATGACCAAGCTGTCCTCATCCTCCTCATCCTCTCTCACCCATGCTCAGGGTACCTTGTCTGGCAAAGCAGCTGCCAACGCGGCCTCTTCCCTCAGCTCAATGGCATCAGTGACTCCTTCCCTAGCCCCACCATGTCCTCCTGAGGAGTCCCTCAAACTGTTTGACCACAGTGTTGGGTACATGCTCCAGGAGGATGCCCAGCGTTTAGAAGGCTCTGATGATGATACTGAGCTAGATGAAGGCAGTAACATGAGCACGGACAGAGGGGGTGCCCAAGAAGGACAGCAATCTGGCAGTCATGCTCCCCCTGCTGCAGCATACTGCCAGGTTTGCTCCAGTGATGAGGAGGGAGGGGATGATGAGGTCACTGACTCAATGTGGGTGCCTGATAGGAGAGAGGAGGAGGAGGAGGCACATCACCAACGAGGCAGGATGCCCTCCAGGGGCCAGCCTAAGGGCAGCACACTGTCTGCATCACATCCCAAAGCTCTGCATGTGCAGGGCGCTGCTGCGTTATTCCAAAAGTTGTTTTGTGTGGGCCTTTTTTGAGACGAGTGCATCAGATCACACCGCTGCTATTTGCAACATATGTCTCAAGCGTATCTCGTGTGGCCAAAACATCTCCCGCTTGGGCACCACATGCTTGACCAGACATATGTTGACCTGCCATGCAGTTCATTGGCAAGCGTATCTAAAAGACCCACACCAAAGAACAAAGAGGACCTCTCCTTGCTCCTCATCAGCTGAGATGTCCAACCCCACTATACATTCAGTCCTCTCTGAGACCTGCACTGAGAGGAATGAAGGTGTAGAATTAGGTGTGTCACAGCCAAGTACTTGGGGGCAATCTGCTTTCGGTACACCAACGTCAGATTGTACCAGGCAAATTTCCCTGCCCCAACTGCTGCACCGCCGAAAGAAGTTCACTCCCAGCCATCCACATGCCCAGCGGTTGAATGCTAACTTGGCAAAATTGCTAGCACTTCAACTGCTGCCTTTTCAGTTGGTAGACTCTGCCCCCTTCCGTGAGTTTGTGGAATGTGCGGTTCCTCAGTGGCAGGTACCCAAATGCCACTTTTTCTCACGGAAGGTGATTCCGGCTCTCTACCGGCATGTGGAAGGCAATGTCTTGGCCTCGCTGGACAGGGCGGTCAGCGGTAAGGTGCATATTACCACTGACTCATGGTCCAGCAGGCATGGACAGAGACGTTACCCAAGTTTCACCGCGCATTGGGTGACCCTGCTGGCAGCTGGGAAGGATGCAGGACAAGGTGCAGTAGTGTTGGAGGTTGTTCCGCCACCACGCCTCGAAAATACCACTACTAATGATTGTGACACACCTCTCTCCTCCACCCCCTCCTCTTCTTCTTCCTCCATGGCCTCTTCCTGTGCTTTGTCCTCGGAACCAGCAGTGCTCCGTAGCCGTTCAAGGGGCTACACAAGTATGCAGGCCAAAAGATGCCATGTGATGCTTGAGCTGGTGTGCTTGGGGGACAGGAGCCACACTGGGGCAGAGGTTCTGTCAGCTCTGCAGGGGCAGGTTCAGAGGTGGTTGACGCCACGCCAACTTAAGGCAGGAGTGGTGGTTTGCGACAATGGCACCAACCTCCTCCCTACCCTCCAACAGGGACAAATGACCCATGTGTCCTGTTTGGCTCACGTCCTTAACTTGGTGGTGCAGCAGTTCTTGGGCAGGTACCCGGGCTTACAGGATGTCCTGAGGCAGGCCAGGAAAGTCTGTGTGCATTTCCGCCGGTCATATAATGCCAGTGCTCGGCAGGCAGACCTCCAAAAGGAGTTTAACCTGCCCAAGAACCGCCTAATCTGTGACATGCCCACCAGGTGGAACTCAATTTTGGCCATGCTGCAGTGGCTGCACACGCAGCAGAGGGTCATCAATGAGTACCTGTGCGACTATGGCACCAGGACAGGGTCAGGGGAGCTTGGTGTTTTTCCCCCACGCTAGTGGGCCATGATCAGGGATGCATGCACTGTCCTGTCACCATTTGAGGAGGCCACGAGGATGGTGAGCAGTGACAGTGCATGCATCTGTGACACTGTCCCCCTTGTCCACCTGTTGGAGCACACACTGCGTGGAATAATGGACAGGGCACTTGAGGCAGAACAGAGGCAGGAAGAGGAGGACTTCCTTAGCTCTCAAGGCCCCCTTTATCCATACAGTGTTCCTGCGTGCCGCCGATCACACAGGAAGGGGAGGAGGAGGAGGAGGATTGTGTCAGTATGGAGGTGGAGCCTGGCACTCAGCATCAGCAGCAGTCTTTAAGGGATCAGTCCCAAGAAACACATGGACTTGTACGTGTCTGGAAGGAGGTGGCTGCGCACCACGTCGTCCTTAGTGACCCAGAGGACTCCGGAATCGAATGCCTCAGCAAACCTACGCTGCATGGCCTCCCTGATCCTGCAAAGCCTGCGTAAGGATCCGCGTCTTCGTGGTATCAAGGAGAAGGACCAATACTGGCTGGCAACTCTCCTTGATCCACGTTACAAGGGTAAGGTTTAACCTTATCTTGCCGTCGCAGAGGGAGCAGAGGATGAAACATCTTTGGGAGGCCTTGCAGAAAGGTCTGTACAACGCGTTCCCAGAGACTGGGAGGTTACAAACTCCTGTTTCTGGACAACGTGTTGCTGAGGCTTCGGTCAGTCAAAGAAGGAGCGGTGGAGAAGGTGGCCGTCTGACCGATGCGTTCAGGAAATTTTTTAGTCCGCAGCCCCAAGGTATGATCGGTTCCAGCACACCATCGCCAGTGTCTGTTTTACATGGTGCAGAAATACCTAGGGGCAAGATCTGACTTGGACACCTTTCCCACTGAAAATCTTCTGGGTTACTAGGTCTTGAGGATGGATCACTGGCCAGAGGTTGCACAGTATGCAATTGAGCTACTGGCCTGTCCTGCATCCAGCGTTCTTTCAGGACACACATTCAGTGCTGCTGGAGGCTTTGTAACCGATCACAGGGTGCGTCTGTCCACCGACTCGGTTGATCGACTGACCTTCATAAAAATGAATCAATCAGTCTTGGATCACCACCAGCTACCAAGCACCTGATGCTGATGTAACCGAATAATTTTTTTTGAATTCTCAGATCCCTTCAAAGACTGCCTATGCTGATGCTGAGTGACTATCCTGAGTAATTATCCTCTTCCTCCTCAATGATCATGCGGATAGCTTGTAAGAACATTTTTGGTTCTGGGCGCCGCCACCAGTGCCTAAGGCCCAATTTTTCAGCCCCTGTTTAACAGGGGCGTGTAATTACAATTTTTGATGCAATACTTTGCAGCAGGGCTCGTTCCTGCGTTCGAACGAGAGTATCTGTGAGGGGTTGCAGTGTTGTGGCCCCAGCACCAGTGCCTAAGGCCCAATTTTTCAGCCCCTGTTCAACAGGGGCAAGTAATTACAATTCTTGATCTAATATTTCACAGCAGGGCCCGTTTCTGCACCCTCCAAGAGCGAGTGAGGACTTACAGTGTTGTGGCACCAGCACCACCACCACCACCAAAGGCCCAATTTTTCTGCCCCTGTTCAACAGGGGCATGTAATTACAATTCTTGATCTAATATTTCACAGCAGGGCCCTGTGAGGGCTTACAGTGTTGGTGTTCAAACATCCAACTTACAAACGACTCCTACTTGCAAACGGAAGGAGACAACAGGAAGTGAGATGAAATCTACCCCAGGAAGGGAAATTCTCTCCTGTAAGAGTTAACATGGCAAAAACATTTCTCCTTTCCACTGATGCTTTATCACCAATCCTTGTTTCACAAAAAACCCACATTTTCAAAAAACATTTGTCATTGGGACAAAAAGTGAGGTGAAATCTTCTGAAGAGGAGCACAGACAGCAAAACAAATGTCACAGGGGTAATAACCCTTCCCTATGTTTTCCAAAAGCTTAAAATAGATTTTTTGGCTGGAGCTAAACATGTTAAAAATGTACCAGTTCAAAATTACAAACAGATTCTACTTAACAACAAACCTACAGTCCCTGTCTTGTTTGCACTGCCTGTATACTGCTGTTCAGAGTACAGAGCCTGTATACTGCTGTTTCCTTTTTTAATTTGGGTGCAGGGTTCCCCTTAATATCCATACAAGACCCAAAGGGCCTGGTAATGGACTGGGGGGTACCCATGCTGTTTGTCTCACTGATTTTCATCCATATTGCCAGGACCCGACATTACATTAAAGCCGCAAGCAGTTTTAAATGACTTTTTTTCCTTTAAAAATGACATTTTGTGCAGGGACTGTTCTAAGCATGGGAAACACGCGCCACTTTACAGGCATACTATAGACACCCCCCAGGTACGATATTTAACCACTTAAGGACCGCCTAACGCCGATTTACGTCGGCAAGGCGGCACGGGCAGGCAAAATCACGTACATGTACGTGATTTGCCTCTCGCGGGTGGGGGGTCCGATCGGACCCCCCCCCGGTGCCCGAAGCGGTCCCGTTCTGTTCCCCGGCGATCCGAGATGAGGGGGAGGCCATCCGTTCGTGGCCCCCCCCTCGCGATCGCCGCCGGCCAATGGGAACACTCCTTTGCTGCTGTATGCTAAACAGCAGCAAAGGAAATGATGTCATCTCCCCTCGGCTCGGTATTTTCCGTTCCAGCGCCGAGGGGAGAAGACATCAATGTGAGTGCACAACACACTACACACACAGTAGAACATGCCAGGCATACAAAACACCCCGATCCCCCCCCCCGATCGCCCCCCGATCCCCCCCCAATCACCCCCCCCCCCCCTGTCACAAACTGACACCAGCAGGTTTTTTTTTTTTTTTTTTTTTTTTTTTTCTGATTACTGCATAGTGTCAGTTTGTGACAGTTACAGTGTTGGGACAGTGAGTATTACCCCCCTTTAGGTCTAGGGTACCCCCCTAACCCCCCCTAATAAAGTTTTAACCCCTTGATCACCCCCTGTCACCAGTGTCACTAAGCGATCATTTTTCTGATCGCTGTATTAGTGTCACTGGTGACGCTAGTTAGTGAGGTAAATATTTAGGTTCGCCGTCAGCGTTTTATAGTGACAGGGACCCCCATATACTACCTAATAAATGTTTTAACCCCTTGATTGCCCCCTAGTTAACCCTTTCACCACTGATCACCGTATAACCGTTACGGGTGACGCAGGTTAGTTTGTTTATTTTTTATAGTGTCAGGGCACCCGCCGTTTATTACCTAATAAAGGTTTAGCCCCCTGATCGCCCGGCGGTGATATGCGTCGCCCCAGGCAGCGTCAGATTAGCGCCAGTACCGCTAACACCCACGCACGCAGCATGCGCCTCCCTTAGTGGTATAGTATCTGATCGGATCAATATCTGATCTGATCAGATCTATACTAGCGTCCCCAGCAGTTTAGGGTTCCCAAAAACACAGTGTTAGCGGGATCAGCCCAGATACCCGCTAGCACCTGCGTTTTGCCCCTCCGCCCAGCCCACCCAAGTGCAGTATCGATCGATCACTGTCACTTACAAAACACTAAACGCATAACTGCAGCGTTCGCAGAGTCAGGCCTGATCCCTGCGATCGCTAACAGTTTTTTTGGTAGCATTTTGGTGAACTGGCAAGCAAGCACCAGGCAGCGTCAGGTTAGCGCCAGTACCGCTAACACCCACGCACGCACCGTACACCTCCCTTAGTGGTATAGTATCTGATCGGATCAATATCTGATCCGATCAGATCTATACTAGCGTCCCCAGCAGTTTAGGGTTCCCAAAAACGCAGTGTTAGCGGGATCAGCCCAGATACCTGCTAGCACCTGCGTTGTGCCCCTCCGCCCGGCCCAGCCCAGCCCACCCAAGTGCAGTATCGATCGATCACTGACACTTACAAGGCACTAAACGCATAACTGCAGCGTTCGCAGAGTCAGGCCTGATCCCTGCGATCGCTAACAGTTTTTTTGGTAGCATTTTGGTGAACTAGCAAGCACCGGCCCCAGGCAGCGTCAGGTTAGCGCCAGTACCGCTAACACCCACGCACGCAGCATACGCCTCCTTTAGTGGTATAGTATCTGAACGGATCAATATCTGATCCGATCAGATCAGATCTATACTAGCGTCCCCAGCAGTTTAGGGTTCCCAAAAACGCAGTGTTAGCGGGATCAACCCAGATACCTGCTAGCACCTGCGTTTTGCCCCTCCGCCCGGCCCAGTCCAGCCCACCCAAGTGCAGTATCGATCGATCACTGTCACTTACAAAACACTAAACGCATAACTGCAGCGTTCGCAGAGTCAGGCCTGATCCCTGCGATCGCTAACAGTTTTTTTGGAAGCTTTTTATTGAACTGGCAAGCACCAGCGGCCTAGTACACCCCGGTCGTAGTCAAACCAGCACTGCAGTAACACTTGGTGACGTGGCGAGTCCCATAAGTGCAGTTCAAGCTGGTGAGGTGACAAGCACAAGTAGTGTCCCGCTGCCACCAAAAAGACAAACACAGGCCCGTCGTGCCCATAGTGCCCTTCCTGCTGCGTTCGCCAATCCTAATTGGGAACCCACCACTTCTGCAGCGCCCGTACTTCCCCCATTCACATCCCCCAACGAAATGCAGTCGGCTGCATGAGAGGCATTTTTATGTGCTCCCGAGTACCCCTACCCAACGAACCCCCCCCAAAAAGATGTTGTGTCTGCAGCAAACGCGGATATAGGCGTGACACCCGCTATTATTGTCCCTTCTGTCCTGACAATCCTGGTCTTTGCATTGGTGAATGTTTTGAACGCTACCATACACTAGTTGAGTATTAGCGTAGGGTACAGCATTGCACAGACTAGGCACACTTTCACAGGGTCTCCCAAGATGCCATCGCATTTTGAGAGACCCGAACCTGGAACCGGTTACAGTTATAAAAGTTAGTTACAAAAAAAGTGTAAAAAAAAAAAAAAAAATATATATAAAATAAAAAAAAATAGTTGTCGTTTTATTGTTCTCTCTCTCTATTCTCTCTCTCTATTGTTCTGCTCTTTTTTTACTGTATTCTATTCTGCAGTGTTTTATTGTTATTGTTATTGTTATTATGTTTTATCATGTTTGTTTTTCAGGTATGTAATTATTTATACTTTATTGTTTACTGTGCTTTATTGTTAACCATTTTTTTGTCTTCAGGTACGCCATTCACAACTTTGAGTGGTTATACCAGAATGATGCCTGCAGGTTTAGGTATCATCTTGGTATCATTCTTTTCAGCCAGCGGTCGGCTTTCATGTAAAAGCAATCCTAGCGGCTAATTAGCCTCTAGACTGCCTTTACAAGCCGTGGGAGGGAATGCCCCCCCCCCCCCCACCGTCTTCCGTGTTTTTCTCTGGCTCTCCTGTCTCAACAGGGAACCTGAGAATGCAGCCGGTGATTCAGCCAGCTGACCATAGAGCTGATCAGAGACAAGAGTGGCTCCAAACATCTCTATGGCCTAAGAAACCGGAAGCTACGAGCATTTTATGACTTAGATTTCGCCGGATGTAAATAGCGCCATTGGGAAATTGGGGAAGCATTTTATCACACCGATCTTGGTGTGGTCAGATGCTTTGAGGGCAGAGGAGAGATCTAGGGTCTAATAGACCCCAATTTTTTCAAAAAAGAGTACCTGTCACTACCTATTGCTATCATAGGGGATATTTACATTCCCCGAGATAACAATAAAAATGATTTAAAAAAAAAAAAAATGAAAGGAACAGTTTAAAAATAAGATAAAAAAGCAAAAAAATAATAAAGAAAAAAAAAAAAAAAAAAAAAAAGCACCCCTGTCGCCCCCTGCTCTTGCGCTAAGGCGAACGCAAGCGGCGGTCTGTCGTCAAACGTAAACAGCAATTGCACCATGCATGTGAGGTATCGCCGCGAAGGTCAGATCGAGGGCAGTAATTTTTGCAGTAGACCTCCTCTGTAGATCTAAAGTGGTAACCTGTAAAGGCTTTTAAAGGCTTTTAAAAATGTATTTATTTTGTTGCCACTGCACGTTTGTGCGCAATTGTAAAGCATGTCATGTTTGGTATCCATGTACTCGGTCTAAGATCATCTTTTTTATTTCATCAAACATTTGGGCAATATAGTGTGTTTTAGTGCATTAAAATTTAAAAAAGTGTGTTTTTTCCCCAAAAAATGCGTTTGAAAAATCGCTGCGCAAATACTGTGTGAAAAAAAAAAATGAAACACCCACCATTTTAATCTGTAGGGCATTTGCTTTAAAAAAATATATAATGTTTGGGGGTTCAAAGTAATTTTCTTGCAAAAAAAAAAAAACTTTTTCATGTAAAAAATAAGTGTCAGAAAGGGCTTTGTCTTCAAGTGGTTAGAAGAGTGGGTGATGTGTGACATAAGCTTCTAAATGTTGTGCATAAAATGCCAGGACAGTTCAAAACCCCCCCAAATGACCCCATTTTGGAAAGTAGACACCCCAAGCTATTTGCTGAGAGGCATGTCGAGTCCATGGAATATTTTATATTGCGACACAAGTTGCGGGAAAGAGACAAATTTTTTTTTTTTTTTTTTTTTTTTTTGCACAAAGTTGTCACTAAATGATATATTGCTCAAACATGCCATGGGAATATGTGAAATTACACCCCAAAATACATTCTGCTGCTTCTCCTGAGTACGGGGATACCACATGTGTGAGACTTTTTGGGAGCCTAGCCGTGTACGGGACCCCGAAAACCAAGCACCGCCTTCAGGCTTTCTAAGGGGCGTGAATTTTTGATTTCACTCTTCACTGCCTATCACAGTTTCGGAGGCCATGGAATGCCCAGGTGGCACAAAACCCCCCCAAATGACCCCATTTTGGAAAGTAGACACCCCAAGCTATTTGCTGAGAGGTATAGTGAGTATTTTGCAGACCTCACTTTTTGTCACAAAGTTTTGAAATTTGAAAAAAGAAAAAAAAAAAAAGTTTTTTCTTGTCTTTCTTCATTTTCAAAAACAAATGAGAGCTGCAAAATACTCACCATGCCTCTCAGCAAATAGCTTGGGGTGTCTACTTTCCAAAATGGGGTCATTTGGGGGGGGTTTGTGCCACCTGGGCATTCCATGGCCTCCGAAACGGTGTTAGGCAGTGAAGAGTAAAATCAAAAATTCACGCCCTTAAAAACGCTGAAGGCGGTGATTGGTTTTCGGGGCCCCGTACGCGGCTAGGCTCCCAAAAAGTCCCACACATGTGGTATCCCCATACTCAGGAGAAGCAGCTAAATGTATTTTGGGGTGCAATTCCACATAGGCCCATGGCCTGTGTGAGCAATATATCATTTAGTGACAACTTTGTGCAAAAAAAAAAAAAAAAAAAAAAAAAGTGTCACTTTCCCGCAACTTGTGTCAAAATATAAAATATTCCATGGACTCAATATGCCTCTCAGCAAATAGCTTGGGGTGTCTACTTTCCAAAATGGGGTCATTTGGGGGAGGGTTGTGCCACCTGGGCATTCCATGGCCTCCGAAACTGTGATAGGCAGTGAAGAGTGAAATCAAAAAGTTACACCCTTAGAAATCCTGAAGGCGGTGATTGGTTTTCGGGGTCCCATACGCGGCTAGGCTCCCAAAAAGTCCCACACATGTGGTATCCCCGTACTCAGGAGAAGTAGCTGAATATATTTTGGGGTGCAATTCCACATAGGCCCATGGCCTGTGTGAGCAATATATCATTTAGTGACAACTTTTTGTAAATATTTTTTTTTTTTTTTTTTTTTGTCATTATTCAATCACTTGGGACAAAAAAAATAAATATTCAATGGGTTCAACATGCCTATCAGCAATTTCCTTGGGGTGTCTACTTTCCAAAATGGGGTCATTTGGGGGGGTTTTGTACTGCCCTGCCATTTTAGCACCTCAAGAAATGACATAGGCAGTCATAAACTAAAAGCTGTGTAAATTCCAGAAAATGTACCCTAGTTTGTAGACGCTATAACTTTTGCGCAAACCAATAAATATACGCTTATTGACATTTTTTTTACCAAAGACATGTGGCCGAATACATTTTGGCCTAAATGTATGACTAAAATTGAGTTTATTGGATTTTTTTTATAACAAAAAGTAGAAAATATCATTTTTTTTCAAAATTTTCGGTCTTTTTCCGTTTATAGCGCAAAAAATAAAAACTGCAGAAGTGATCAAATACCATCAAAAGAAAGCTCTATTTGTGGGAAGAAAAGGACGCAAATTTCGTTTGGGTACAGCATTGCATAACCGCGCAATTAGCAGTTAAAGCGACGCAGTGCCAAATTGGAAAAAGACCTCTGGTCCTTAGGCAGCATAATGGTCCGGGGCTCAAGTGGTTAAAGGAATATTTCACTTTTTTTTTTTTTTTTTACTTTGAGCATCATTAAAATCACTGCTCCCGAAAAAACAGACTTTTTAAAAGTTTTTTTTGCATTGATACATGTCCCCTGGAGCAGGACTCGGGTCCCCAAACCCTTTTTAGGACAATACCATGCAAATTATCCTTTAAAATAAGCACTTTTGATTTCGAACGTTCGGGCCCCATAGACGTCAATGGGGTTCTAACGTTCGTGCGAATTTTTGGTCCGTTCGCAGGTTCTGGTGCGAACCGAACCGGGGGGTGTTCGGCTCATCCCTAGTAATAGCTTGTTAAGAAATTAGAGGTGTAATTTATGCTCCTAGAACCCCTGATGGTGCTCCCTGCATGTTGGACCTCTCTGTGTGGCCAGGCTGTGTAAAAGTCACACACATGTGGTATCGCCATACTCGGGAAGAGTAGCAGAATGTATTTTGGGGTGTAATTGGAAGTATGCATATGCTGTGTGTGAGAAAAAAAACTTGTTATTATGACAATTTTGTGAAAAAAAAAATCTTCATTTTCCCAAGAATTGTGGGAAAAAATTACAACTTCAAAAAACTCACCATGCCTCTTACTAAATACCTTTGATTGTCTACTTTTCAAAAAGGGGTCATTTGGGGAGTATTTGTACTTTCCTGACATTTCAGAGCCTCAAGAAATGAGATAGACCGTCAGTGCATCAGGTGTGATCAGGTGTGATCAATTTTCAATGATTTGCACCATAGCTTGTAGACTCTATGGCAGGGGTGTCCAAAATTTTTTCAAAGAGGACCAGATTTGATGAAGTGAACATGCGCGAGGGCCGACCATTTTGCCTGACATTCTTTGAACCATTAAAATTCGATCTAAGTGTGTTCGTTCGAGCACTAATACATTGCCCAACAAGAATTCTCCTGCCTTTGTGGCTGTGTGTGGTGCAGAGATGAGCTCAGGAGTATTATTTGGATATACCGTATTTATCGGCGTATAACACACACCTGCACTTTAAGAGGGAAGTTTCAGGAAAAAAAAAAAAAAAACCTTAAAATTTTAAATAAAAGAACTGTGAAGCAAAATAAGGGTCAGTACCCATCTGCAGACTCTCAATTACCATGAATGCAGCACCCACCATTGCCAGGAATGCACCCACCATTGCTAGGAATGCACCCACCATTGCCAGGAATGCACCCACCATTGCTAGGAATGCACCCACCATTGCCAGGAATGCACCCACCATTGCCAGGAATGCACCCACCATTGCTAGGAATGCACCCACCATTGCCAGGAATGCACCCACAACTGCCAGGAAGGCAGCACCCACCATCACCATGAATGCAGCACACACCATTACCAGGAATGCACCCACCATTACCAGGAATTCACTCACCATTGCTAGGAATGCACCCACCATTGCCAGCAATGCACTCACCATTGCCAGCAATGCACTCACCATTGCCAGGAATGCACTCACCATTGCCAGGAATGCACTCACCATTGCCAGGAATGCACTCACCATTGCCAGGAATGCACTCACCATTGCCAGGAATGCACTCACCATTGCCAGGAATGCACTCACCATTGCCAGGAATGCACCCACCATTGCCAGGAATGCACCCACCATTGCCAGGAATTCACTCACCATTGCCAGGAATGCACCCACCATTGCCAGGAATGCACCCTCACCATTACCAGGAATGCACCCTCACCATTACCAGGAATGCACCCACCATTGCCAGGAATGCACCCACCATTGCCAGGAATGCACTCACCATTACCATCAGTGCAGCTTTGAAGGGCACATGGAGGGGCCAGGACGAGCACCAAAGATATCCTACAGGAGAATCTCCTGTTTACACAGCAGCCTCTTTAAGAGAAAGTCCTGCCTCCTTTGATGGACAGAACAGTCGTCCAGTGGCAGCGCTGGAGATGGGACTTCTTATTACAGAGACTGCTGTGTACACAGGAAATACTAATCCTGTGTGCACGGGGCTCGTCCCATCTCCTCCCTCCGAAGCAGCCAGCCCATACATCTTTTGTGGCCCCATCGCTGGGACATCGTCGGGGGCCACAAAAGATATACATGTTTAGATAACCAGGCGGGCCTTTCAAAACAGAACCGCGTGCCGGACTATGGACATGCCTGCTCTATGGGGTTGATTTACTGAAGGCAAATAGACTGTGCACTTTGCCAAATGCAGTTGCTCCAGATCTTAGTAAATGAGGTAAAGCTTCACTTTGCAAAGAATACCCAATTACGTGCAAGGAAAATTAAAAAAAAACAGCCTTTTTGCTTGCATATGATTGGATGATAGAATTCAGCAGAGCTTTTCCTCATTTACTAAGCCCCGGAGCAACTGCTCTCGCAGAGTGCATCTGCACTTTGCAAAGTGCACAGTCTATTTTCCTTTAGTAAATCAATCCCTATAACTTTCACAGAGACTAAATAATATCCACTAATTTGGGTTATTTTTACCAAAGAGATGTAGCAGTATAAATTTTGGCCCAAATTTGTGAACAAAAATTAATTACTTATTTGCAAAATTTTATCATAGAAACAAAAAAAAAAGTGTTTTTTTTTCAAAATTTTTGCTCTTTTTTCACTTATGTCGCAAAAAATAAAAAACTGAATGGTGATTAAATACCACTAAAAGAAAGCTCTATTTGTATGTAAAAAAATGATAAAAATGTTGTTTGGGTACAGTGTTGCATGAATAATTGGCATTCAAAGAGAGAGAGCGCTGAAAGCTAAAAATTGGTCTGGGCAGGAAGGGTGTATAAATGCCCTGTATTGAAGTAGTTAAAAGAAGCATTTATTTTTTTTTAGTTTCTCTGGCGCTTTATTTTTTATGTACGCGCCAGCCATTAATGGTGAAGCGCAGTTTAATTTTAGTGGCGCTTTACCCCTGTTTAGGCTAGCGGGGCACTTTTAACCCCAAAGAAGGGGTTACAAACTCCTGTGTTGTGGCGCTTCCCAATTGTTTTTCAGGCATATCGAAAGCGCTGCCCATTCATTGCAAGCAGCCTAATGCCGTGTACACATGGGCTGACTTTTCAGCATCAAAGGTCCGACAGTCTTTCTGACGGACTTTCGACGGACTTTTGATGGACTTCCGACGGACTTTTGAATGAACGGACTTGCCTACACACGATCACATCAAAGTCTGACTGATTCGTACGTGATGACATACACCGGACTAAAATAAGGAAGTTGATAGCCAGTAGCCAATAGCTGCCCTAGCATCGGTTTTTGTCCGTCGGACTAGCATACAGACGAGCGGATTTTTCGACCAGACTCGAGTCCGTCGGAAAGATTTAAAATATGTTCCAAATCTAAAGTCCGTCTGATTTTCGCCCAAAATGTCCGCTGCAGGTCCGATGAAGCCCACACACGGTCGGAATGTCTGACGGATTTGTCCCGTCAGACCAGTCCGGTCGAAAAGTCCGCTCGTGTGTACACAGCATTGGAGCTGAAGAGATTTCACCTAGACACAGCACAGAATGATTTTTTTAATCACCTGTGAAGGATTATAAAGATTAAATAATTGCAAGGAGAAAGGGAGGGTTATAACCCCTGTCAGTTTTTTTTGCCATCTGTGTCTCTTCACTTTGTGTCCCAAAGTCAAAATAGAGAGTGAAAAGCCTTCCAAAGTGATGGAATCCCAGGGTGTCACCAGGGTCACCAGAACTAGTGTTCCGGTATCAACCCAAATTTTTCTTTTACTTTCATTTTCAATTATAGCATTAAACAGAACAAATAGAGAGGGTAAGGCTGGCCATACATGGATTGAAATTTATCCGGTTCAGCAGCAAAGAAAGTTACATTTTTTTTTGTTTTTTTAAATTAAAATTAAAAAGACATTACTAACTCACAGCATATGCATAATTAGAATTACGGTACATCCCCAAACACATTCTAGTACATTTCCTGTGTATGTGTACATGTGAATGCTAGAACTGCTGGCAGCAAAATGTGGCTTAAAAGACGTGTTAGGCTGGATTCACACCTATGCAGTTTTAGTATTTTTTGCATTTTGCAGATTTGCACTACAGTCCATTTAACATGGTTTTCTATGGAAAACGTTCTGTAGTGCAAATCTGCAAAATGCAAAAAGCACTAAAACTGCATAGATGTGAATTCAGCCATAAAAGCCATGTATTGCACACACATTTAGATGCATATACTGTTTGAGTGTAAATGCATTCTACTGGCCAGAATATTAATGTATTCTGGCAGCTCCTAAGCTCCTCTCAAGAACGCACCTTTGGTGTTTTTTTTTCTGCCTGTAAACACTCCTCTTATAATACGCCTGTAAACGCTTGTGCATGGGCACATAGGCTTGCACAAAAGTGCTTTTACAGGTGGAAAAAAAACCTCTAAAGGCATGTAAAAATTGTGTTTTTTTTTAGCTCTATGTGCACGAGTCCTTAAAGCCTCGTACACACCATCAAATTGTTGGCAGACAAAGCGCCAGAGTTTTGCCCGAAGGGCGTGTGCCAGGAACTTGTCTTGCATACAAACGGTACCCCATTGTCAGCCAACCAACACGAACATAGTTATGTACTACGACAAATTTCAGCTCTTGAGCGCCACCCTTTGGGCACCTTCTGCTAATGTCGTGTTTGGTGAGCATTGATTCTGAGCATGCGTGTTTGTACTTTCAACTTTTGTGTGACGGACTTGTGTACAGACGATAGGAAAATCTGACAACAGACCGCTGTCTGCCGAAAATTTACTAGCCTGCCATCCAACATTTGTTTGGCATAAAGTTGGCCAACAATTCCCGGATGAAAATCCGATCGTGTGTACGAGGCTTAAGGCCCGATTCCCACCTATGCATTTTTAGGGCTTTTTGCGGCACAGTGGTACAGTGGATAGCACTTTCGCCTAGCAGTAAGAAGGGTCGCTGGTTCGAATCCCATCCACGACACTACCTGCCTGGAGTTTGCATGTTTTCCCTGTGCCTGCGTGGGTTTCCTCCGGGTACTCCGGTTTCCTCCCACACTCCAAAGACATGCTAGTAGGTTAATTGGATCCTGTCTAAATTGTCCCTAGTATGTATGAATGTGAGTTAGGGACCTTAGATTGTAAGCTCCTTGAGGGTAGGGACTGATGTGAATGTACAATGTATATGTAAAGCGCTGCGTAAATTGGCGGCGCTATATAAGTACCTGAAATAAATAAATAAATAAATTTTGCAGATTTGCTGTACAGAACGTGTTCCATGGGAAACCATGTTAAATGGACTGTAGTGCAAATCTGCAAAATGCAAAGAGCACAAAAAATGCATAGGTGTGAATCAGGCCTTAGTGGCAAAATTATGCATCTGATTTCCTGACTACTTATCACATTTTCAGAAGAAAAAAAACTCAGGTCCTGCTACATGTACTGGAGAGAGCAGCGACTTTGTCTCAGATTGGCAATAAATTGTAGCTAAAATCGAAACAAAAAATGATGCAATGTTTCAGTCTGCAACTATCAGATATTGATGAGTAAATCTACTTGGATTTGATTTGAGAGCAGTTTTGGCAAACACATCCAAACACCCACAAATTGCGAACGTTAATGCAAACTCTATTGAAGTCAATGGGAGGTAAATCCTGTAAATCAGTGCTCTTGAATTTCAAGGCTAATAGGCAAGGCATTTTCAAACAAAGATTATGGGGTTCTGAGCAAAACAAAGCAGCCAGGGATTCCCTTCATATATACCAGACTCTTATCCCGGATGAGGGTCTAGATTAGATTGTAAAGGGGAACCCATGAAACAAAATGGTATGGGTTTCCCCCTAAAAATCTATTACAGACCCTTATCCTTTGTGAGGGTGTGGTATGAATTTTAAAGGATGCCCCCACAAAAAATAATAATTGTATGGGGTCTCTTCGATATTTCATATCAGGTCTTTGGGGTCTGATATGTTTTTTTAAGGGGACCCTCTATCAAAGCACCTGGTCCCCATGCTGATGAGGATAAGGCCTCTTTAACCCAACCCTTGACCAGTAACTGTGAGTGTCTGAATGGGGGACTTATCAGAATCAGAAAGCTCCCTTTAAGAATAGGGGGCCCACAGGTACTGCTCCCCTTTCCCCACATGAAAGCTTAAATTGTACATAGTACCCCTGGTTTTATTTATGTATTCTCTAATAAAGAGCAAATACTAATTAAAACACATTATGCATTGCCAAAATGTTCTTTGTTATGTAGCACCCTCTACTTATGTAGGTGCTGATATTGGATTTTTTGTGTGATAGGTAAGGTAAATTTAGACGGGCCTGGCTGACAGCCAGGCCTGTTTGTTTTGATTTGAGCTGGGAGAGGCTCAGGGTCGGTTCACACATGGGCAACACGACTTTAACGCGACTTTGTACCGCGACTTCAACGCGGCTTCAGCGCGACTTTGGCACGACTTCGGCAAATTACGAGGCGACTTCAAGTCGCCTCCATGACGGGCGACTTCGCTGGCGGCCCCTCCCACCGTACCAGGCCACATGCCCTCAACATGGGGGGTGCTTTGGGGCATGGGGGGCGCAGTGTGCGCCCCCCCCAAAGCACCTTGTCCCCATGTTGATGAGGACAAGGGCCTCTTCCCGACAACCCTGGCCGTTGGTTGTCGGGGTCTGCGGGCGGGGGGCTTATCGGAATCTGGGAGCCCCCTTTAATAAGGGGGCCCCCAGATCCCGGCCCCCCACCCTATGTGAATGAGTATGGGGTACATGGTACCCCTACCCATTCACCTAGGGAAAAAAAGCGTCAATAAAACAAACAGTACACAGGTTTTTAAAATAATTTATTAGGCAGCTCCGGGATCTTCTTCTGACTTCGGGGGTCCTCTTCCGACTTCGGGGGTCTCTCCGCCGTCTCCTCCCGGTGTCCGCATCTTCTGCCAGCTCCTCCGCTATCTTCTGCAGCTCAATTGCTAGCGGTGGTCCGGACTTCTGCCTTCTTCTTTTCTTCCAGAGATGTTGACACGACGCTCTCTCCAGCTGGAATGGTCTCTGAACGCTCCGCAACTGACTTATATAGGCGGTGACCCCGCCCCCTTATGAGGTCACTGTCCCAGGGCATGCTGGGGCTGTGCCGTCATAAGGGGGCGTGGTCATCACCCGGTGACCACGCCTCCTAAAACGTCACAGACCCAGCATGCCCAGGGACTGTGACGGCATAAGGGGGCGGGGTCACCGCCTATATAAGTCCCTTGCAGAGCGCACAGAAACCATTCTGGCTGGGGAGAGCGTCGTGTCAACATCTCTGGAAGAGAAGAGGGAAGAAGATGATCCAGAGGTCCGGACCACCGCTGGCAAAAGAGCGCCAGAAGATAGCGGTGGAGCCGGCAGAAGATGCGGACACCGGGAGAAGACGCTGGAGAGACCCCCGGAGTCGGAACAAGATCCCGGAGCTGCCTAATAAATTATTTTAAATACCTGTGTACTGTGTTTTTTATTGACGCTTTTTTTCCCTAGGTGAATGGGTAGGGGTACCATGTACCCCATACCTATTCACATAGGGTGGGGGGCCGGGATCTGGGGGCCCCCTTATTAAAGGGGGCTCCCAGATTCCGATAAGCCCCCCGCCCGCAGACCCCGACAACCAACGGCCAGGGTTGTCGGGAAGAGGCCCTTGTCCTCATCAACATGGGGACAAGGTGCTTTGGGGTGGGGGGGCCGCAGCGCGCCCCCCTCCCCCAAGGCACCAAACCCCCCATGTTGAGGGCATGAGGCCTGGTACGGTTCAGGAGGGGGGGGGCGCTCGCTCATCCCCACCCCCATTCCTGTCCGGCCAGGCTGCGTGCTCGGATAAGGGTCTGGTATGGATTGGGGGGGGACCCCCCACGCCGTTTTTTCGGCGTAGGGGGTTCTCCTCAAGGTCCATACCAGACCCAAGGGCCTGGTATGCCCCTGGAGGGGGAACCCATGCCGGATTTTTATTTAAAATTTGGCGCGGAGTTCCCCTCAAGATCATTTGAGCACAAGTCGCATGCCGAAGTCGGATCATGCGAGACGGCGATCCGACTTTGATCCGACTTCAATGATAGTCAATAGGCTGAAGTCGGATCAAAGTCGGATCAAAGTAGTACAGGGAGTACGCTCTGAAGTCGGAGCGACTTCAGTAGTGTCTATTAAGACGCTAGCGTTAACTCCCATTGAAACTATTTCTGGAGCGACTTGGGGCGACTTGAGGACGTACAAGTCGGATCCCAAGTCGCCCCAGTGTGAACCGAGCCTCAGAGCAGCAGCTGTTAACTCACAGGCAGCATCAATAAGATCTCCCTCTTCTTTCTAGAGCCTTCTGGAGGGTACTAGAAAGCAGTGGCGGCCCGTGCATTGTGGGCGCACAGGCGCCACCACCCCTAACACCTCCGCCGCCCTCCCTATTCATGTGGCCAGCCCCTTTCAGGACGTTGGACGCATGAAATACTATGACGGGGATAGGCGGGGGGTGTGTATTTTGAAGCACATGATTAGAGCCAGAGGCTCTAATAGGCTTCAAAATAGGGTGGGCTCGGGGCTCAGAGCACTGCGTCCTGATCCCACCCTGTTGTGTGGCATAGCAAATGAATTTTCGCTATTTTCACACTAACGTTCCTACCTGCCAATCAGCAGGCAGGTCAGTGAGACCAGTCTCCCGATTGGCCAAAGAATTAGGCGATCCTATTGTGTGCCTAACGATTTGGCGGAAGAAGAGACACGGCAGAGGAAGTCTGAGGAGCTGAGCGGACACAGGAGCTGCAGCCGCCGAGAAGGAGAGCCGCCGCTTCCCACTGAGGAGGAGAGCCGCTGAGGAGGAGAGCCCCGTCACTCCAGGAGACGAGCAGAGCCCTGCCACATGAGCGGTAAGTGCTGCCGGACTGGCCGAGGGGGGGGGGGGGAGTTAGTGAAGTGACAGCCGAGCCGGGGGACGCACCTGGCTGCATTTGATGGGCACAAGTGGCTGCATTTGATGGGCACAAGTGGCTGCATTTGACGGGCACAAGTGGCTGCATATGATGGGCACAAGTGGCTGCATATGATGAGCATAATTGGCTGCGTTTGATGGGCACAGTGAGGCTGCAATTGATAGGGGGGTCCAGTATTTTTCAGTTTGTCTGCGCCCGCCCAAAAATTTTGAGCACCAGCCACCACTGCGCAGAAAGAGAGGAGAGGTGGAGTTTCCTGGGATACTCTAAGGAGCCTGACCAATCCCCAGCTTGGATTGGCAGGGGTCAGGCCTCCTTAAATACCCAGGGTCAGCCCAGCTGGGGAGGAGCTGTTGGAGTTGTTCACAGCTTAAAGATGGAGTGCTAGGCTGTCGGGGCCTTTGGGTGAGCTTCCAAGTCTGAGGGGGGTGTGACCTTGGGCCCGGGGCTTGGGTGTGGACAGAGCCCTTCAAAAAAGCGTGAAGGTTCTGGATAGGAGGCACAGGAGGAGCAAAGAGGACAGCAGGGGCTAGCATGGTTGGGCTTAGTCTTCAAGGAAAGGAACAACTGGTCGCAGCCAGGAGGGCTGGTGAGTGACAAGCACAGTCGGGAGGACTGGGGAGGCACGCCTGAGAGGACTGGGAGCATGCAGTCTGGGATGGGTGCAAAGCCAGTGAAGTGGACTGTGTTGTCAAGGGCAGTGGAGAAGGGCAGCTGCAGCCAAGAGGGTTGGCAGGGCCTGAAGATGGGTTACTGGGCTTAGTAACCAAAGATAGGACAACTTGCACCAGAACATTCTATTTACTTGCTACTACACAGTGCTTTACATATATATTCAGCATTCACATCAGGAGCTTGTAATGATATTACATACTGGACACACGAAAAGCTGTATCTAGTGGCCATGTTCAAGAATCATACGTCAGCCATGACAGTCCTGCAGAACAGTTGTTACACATTGCAGCAGGGATCTTACCCCTCCCTCCTCCTTTAATTGAATTCAAAGGCTTAAAGTGATTGTAAGCCCTCGTTTTTTGTTTTTTTTTTAAATAACAAATATATCATACTTACCTCCACTGTGCAGCTCGTTTTGCACAGTGTGGCCCCGAACCTCGTCTTTTGGGGTCCCCTGACGGTGCTCGCGGGTCCTCCTCGCATCGGTAAAGCCCCTGGGAGAAGCACTCTCTGGGGGTTACTATGCGGGCGCACTCCAGAGACCAGCATTTGTGTGCATAGACACAGAATGCCGGACTTGGCCCCACCCCCCAGCGCCTGCATCATTGGATTTGATGCCAATGGTTTCACTGCTATCAATCTATCCAATCAAGAGCCGAGAGCCCTGTGCAGAGAGGTACAGTGCGTCCCCACTGAGGGAACGGACAGGCTCAGGTGAGTAAAATGGTGGGGGGGGGGGCATTGGATGCATTAAGGTGAAAAAACACGAAGGTTTACAGCCCCTTTAACTTTACCACACTTCAAAAGAGCCGTTATCTCAACTCAGAGACATCAGAAACCAGGCTTAGGCCTGTACAGAGCTGTAAAACAGCTAATTGAGTCCTGGCAAGATGTTTGTTCTCCTATCCAGGCCTATGGTAAAACTATGACCAAATCCATTAAGAATACATAGCATGCCATAAAAGGATACCCAGAACTAATTGGGATCGTAAAAGGCAATAAGAGCCGGAAGTGACCTTTCAGAACTTCTGCCCAATTCAAAACCTGACAAATCCACACATGATTCATAAACTCAGACAGGAACATGCCACAATAATAATAAGTATATATTTGAATGGTGCATGTCATACAGAGCATATCGAGATCATACATGACTGGGCTAAAACATACAGAAGGGAAGATAGCTGTCAGGTATCCCCTGGGTGACACGTTTATCTGAGCTACTCTGTGTTTGGTATCCCTGGATGTGAAATTTAATGCTAAACAATAATCTATCAGTTTCAAGAATGCAACCAGTACATATTGGGCGATATGAATAGTTGGTATAAAACTATATGTAAGGGAGGGCCATTATACTGTCATCAACCCTGGACAGCCCATGGACACTCCTTAGTCATTTTATTGGTCAGGGGCATTTGTCAACACCCCTTTGATCCCAGAGAAAAAGGGAGATGCCAAGACAGTTGTCAATTCTCCTTTACCATCAAATCAGGAACATCTGCCAAGTTTGAGAACTGATACCGCCTGGCTCATCAATTGAACTCTGGTTAAACCAAGGACATTGATTGCAAGTATCCTTCTTTCTCAATTCTGCCTTATTTCTCTGTTGCCGTATTACGTCTTTATTTTTATGAAGCACCTTTTTTCTGTAAATATTTTATTTGCACCAATTTTGACCTTTCATTATTAAAACCTTATTTTGAAAAGTGTTAACCTTGTCCCTAAGCTCTTAATGCAAGCTAGAAAAGCACCCGTCTCTTGAAGAGTGCTACTGTATAGGATAAATTCTATGAACATACCTGTGGTGACAGTGTGTGCTACAGACGATTATTCTAAGATCATAATTGATATTGCTAAAGTTACAAGTTCCTTCTGCTCTTTCCAAGGGGGTGGTGGTAGGTAAAGGGTTAATTGTTTAACGTATCAGAGTGACAATCGCTCTTAGGCTGCTGGCGCCTAGATTGTGGTCCCCCGAACTGGAAAATCTGTGTTCCGGGTGCAGCTAAGAGTAGCATTGTTACGTAAGTTACAGCGCGGTGTTATATAGTTACATAGTTAGTCAGGTTGAAACAAAGACACAAGTCCATCTAGTTCAACCATAAAAAACCATAACAAAAATAAATAAATAAAATAAGTATCATACAATCCCATATACCCACAGTTGATCCAGAGGAAGGCGAAAAAACCCCCCCAGAAAAGCAGGATGCAATTTGCTACAGCAGGGGGAAAAAAATCCTTCCTGATCCAAGAGAGGCAATCGGATTTTGCCTGGATCAACTTTACCTATAAATGTTAGTACCCAGTTATATTATGTACATTTAGGAAAGAATCCAGGCCTTTCTTAAAGCAATCTACTGAGCTGGCCAGAACCAGGGGAGGGAGTCTATTCCACATTTTCACAGCCCTTACTGTGAAGAAACCTTTCCGTATTTGGAGATGAAATCTCTTTTCCTCTAGATGTAAAGAGTGGCCGCTTGTCCTCAGTGTTGACCGTAAAGTGAATAACTCAACACCAAGTTCACTATATGAACCCCTTATATATTTATACATGGTGATCATATCCCCACTTAATCTCCTCTTCTCAAGAGTGAATAAATTCTGTTCCTCTAATCTTTCCTCATAGCTGAGCTCCTCCATGCCTCTTATCAGTTTGGTTGCCCTTCTCTGCACTTCCTGCAGTTCCCCAATATCCTTTTTGAGAACTGGTGTGTTGGCCATTGGTTTGTCAAGGTTAGTGAGAAGGGCAGGGATCTGATACCTGTGTTTGTCACAGAGCTTACAATGTAAGGTTCCTAAAGCCTAGTACACACGGGCCAAATGTCTGGGCAGCATCGGCCGGTTCAATAGAAAACCTAGCCAACATTCAGATGTGTGTACTGAAGTAGGTCCGACAGAAGCCGACTTCTGTTGCAGGGGCATGACCGAAAAAGGTCTGCCGATCGGCTACTGATCAGTGCTTTCAACCAATGGTAATCAATACCAGGCCCAGAAAAGAGCCCACAATGGGTTTTTTTTTCTTAATTTTTCATTGCTGGTATTTTTGTTTTTATACATTCAGCTCTTAGTGAGGAACCCCGCTGACAGCTGAAGACTCATCAGTTAACAACCATGACAATTACTGGTTGTTAAGAAATAAGTGAATAGGTACTCCTGTGCTGTCAAAACAACTATAAAAGTGAATATGACTGCCCCAAACATCGACAAGCAAAATCCGTGGCTCTAATGCCCCGTACACACGGTCGGACATTGATCGGACATTCCGACAACAAAATCCTAGGATTTTTTCTGACGGATGTTGGCTCAAACTTGTTTTGCGTACACACGGTCGCACAAAGTTGTCGGAATTTCCGATCGCCAACCACGCGGTCACGTACACCACGTACAACGAGACTAGAAAAGGCCAGTTCAGAACCAAGCGCGGCACCCTTTGGGCTCCTTTTGCTAATCTCGTGTTAGTAAAAGTTTGGTGAGAGACGATTCGCACTTTTTCAGACTCGTGGCTTTCAGATCGTTTTCTGCGGTTCAGTTTGTGCTTGTGGGTTTGTATCTGCTCTTCAGTGCATGCAAGCAAGTTCCGCGTGACTTAGTCATTGTGTTCTTGTGCATTCGTTACTGTTTTTCAGGTCGCTCTTCACAGGCCTTGCTGTTCTTCAGTGCCTTCTGTTACTTCGTTCTGAGCAGCCGATCGTTGTCTAGCCATGTTGCGTATACGTACTCCTCGTAGAGTTCGTGCTGTGCGGGGGCTTGGTGTTGGGGTCCTGACCTTGACACATGTCCAGTCCATGAACAGGGTGGGGAGGAGTTCATGGACCAAGAATTGGTTGCTTCAGCGTGACCAGTTCTGTCACATGCCTTTGCTCCGTGAGATCTGTGAGAATAATCCTGATGATTTCAGGAACTTTCTCAGGATGACAGACCCCGTATTTCACCGTTTGTTGGCTTCGCTGACCTCCTATATCAGCAGGCAGGATACCTGCATGAGGCAAGCCATCACTCTGGAGCAGAGGCTCGTCGCTACCCTGCGGTACTTGGCGACAGGGAGAAGCCTGCAGGACTTGAAGTTCTCGACAGGTATCTCCCCCCAGGCTCTGGGTATTATTATTCCAGAGACCTGTTCTGCCATCATCCAGGTCCTGCAGAAGGAGTATATGAAGGTAAGATGTATCCTTTAATATCACATTTTATTGTATTTAATGTTTTCTAATATATTGTATTTCTTTGCTCATTCCCTAATTACCATGATTGTAATATGCTGTGAATGTCCCCTTTGTTCTCATGCATGCTGGATTTTTATGTAATTATTTTTTTGCTCCTTCATACATATTTGCCTTCACTTACCTCCCCAGCATGCTCTCCTGCCCTATATTCACCTCATGTAGTCACTTAATGTATTTTATCAGCTCCATAGTAGTGCTGTACCCCAAACACCCCCTAAAATGTTTTGAAATGTGATTTGTGCTTTAAATTCAGGCAGAGTGCCAGAGGCATTTTTTTGTAGTGTCCCCAAATCATTTTTATTAACCCTCCCCCCAACTGCTAAGTCAGCTGATACCAATTCTATATCTATCCTCAATCATCTATCTGCTGACTTTGCCAAACCCATACACACTATACCCATCTCTTTTGTGGTCAGATTTATGGATGAATTCCCCAAAGCATGTAGTGCAAGGGCCTGCCTGTATACTTTCAAATGATACTGTTTCAAGTTTTTGTATTATATTATTATCTTGATAGGTAATAGCAGAATGTCCAAATGTGCACAGTGTGTATTTATATCTTTGTATTATGACACTTCTTACCTGTCCAGTAGGCTGCCAATAGTGTAACTAAGGAGGGGCTGTTCCAAGTAATACCCTGTATTTAGGCATTCATCTCTCAATGAAGTGAATATGATTACCTGTCCAAGATCCCCCCCATAATGTTAGAAATGGCCCATGAGGGGGGGGGGAGATATGATAGGTGTACCTTATACTTTGGTGTTGTAAAATTCCCCTTAATAAATGTTTTATCTGGATGTTGGCCAAGAATGTTTCTGTCTAATCTGCTTGCCAGGTTTATGTGCAAAAACAGTAATTTTTATATAAGTAAATATAAATATAATAGTTTTCCTCAACAGTTTCCTTCAACGCCACAGGAATGGCAGACTGTGGCCTCCCACTTTGCCCAGCGGTGGGACTTTCCTAACTGCGGAGGGGCAATTGATGGGAAACACGTCCACATCGTCCCACCCCCCCAACTCGGGGTCGTACTTATAATTACAAGGGGTTCAATAGCATTGTGATGTTGGCGGTGGTGTCGGATAATTACGAGTTCCTGTATGTGGACGTGGGGAAGAATGGCCGGATGTCCGATGGTGGAGTCATCACCCAGACAGAGTTTTACAGGCATCTCCAGAATGGCAGCTTGGACTTGCCACCTCCAGAAGACAATGTGGAAGGACTCCCATTCGTCTTCGTTGCGGATGAAGCCTTTGCGCTGGGGGACCATCTTATGCGGCCATTCCCGATGAGGACCCTCACCCCAGACCAGAGGGTTTTTAATTACCGGCTGACCAGAGCCAGAAGAGTGGTGGAGAACACATTTGGAATCATGGCCAGCCGGTTTCGCCTGTTTTTGACACCCATCCATATGGCGGAGTATAAACTTAATCATATAATCCTGGCGTGCTGTGTTCTACATAACTTTTTACGGCAACATTCTGCCAACTATGCTGGCTCAGTTGGGCCTGAGGCTGGAATTCTAAATGAAACAACCCTGACGGCGCTTGAAAGTGGCCGTCCTGGCTTGCCCTCCCTGAGTGCCCGTGATGTCCAGTTAAGATACCATGAGTTCTTTGCGGGTAGGGGGGCCATCAATATGCCAGACAATTTGTGAAGCCTTTATCAAATAAAACAAAAAAAAGCTAATCTTTGGTGACATTTACGGCTTGTGTTTGTTTTAGCTGACCCTGACTGAAATGTGGATAGTCCTGAAAATGGCATGATTGTGTAACCTTATCTAAAGCACTGTTGGCTGTTATTTCTTAAAGGCAAAGACACTTTGCACTACAAGTGCACTTGAAACTGCACTTGTAGTGCAAAGAGGATTTGCCCTTAGGAAATAACCCCCATTTTCACAGAAAGCAGCAATTACATCACCACAAAAGTGTTGCAGCGTTGAGACAATAATCCACACATTCTTGATTCACAATCTTTTTAATACCTGCACAATCACATGTGCATTTCAAAAAGGTTTTTAAAACAAACCAACATGTTTGTTGTATAACCTTTTTTGGGGTGGCATTATCAAAAATAGAAATATCCATTTAAGATAAAACAGGCATGTGTAAAACCAACAAGAAAGACACAAATCTTGAACTTACAAAGTTCACATTTGGTAGATTTTGAAGGCAATATCATACATGAGTATTTAGGAACTGTGTTTGATATTGCGTTCAGATGGGGTGAAGTCACCCCAGGAAAAGCCAAATTTGCAAGATGCACACAATTTTGCCAATGTCAACATGTGCTAGCTGCCATCACGGGGGATCAAGGGACGTGTTTTGGGGGAGAAACCCCTTCCTCTCAGCTACCTTATTATTGAGGAAGGGGTTGCACCCCCAAAACACGTCCATTGATCTCCCGTGATGGCAGATAGCACATGTTGGCACACTGTGTGCATCCTCCAAATTTGGCTTTTCTGAAAATCGCTCAAATATTTTTAAGATTGTAGCACACAAAAAAACAAAGGGATTTGGAGGAGTTTTAAACTCGCCCCAAAACATCAATGATGTTTTTAGTTTTTAGAATAACATCATTGATGTTTTTCTTGAGGTTTTCCAATTGTAAATTACACCCCATGATCTCCCCGATCAGGATCTGGGCACTTTCTGATGTGAAAGGATCTGGATCCACAACATCACGATCACCTAAAAAGAGAGAAACCAAACAAAAACAGGTATCAAAAATATGCCGGCATCCATCTCTTACCTGAGCCTGTGGTCGCAGACACTTACCTGTTGTGGTGACAATTTCCACCACATCTTCTTCCTCCTCCTGCTCGTCTTGGGTTGGGGGTATTTCCCCTTCTTCCAGAGGGGGGGGTCTCTGTTCTTCTCGGATGAGGGGTGTCCTCCGAGTCTTTTCTCCCCTATGTAAAATAAAAATGGTATACTTAGCACACAGATATTTGATGGCAGAACTATAAATAGGAAACATTGCTTGGAAGTGGGGTACAATTGTCTATTTTGGCCGAGTTCCAAAATGTAGCATTTTCAGTGTCCTTTGTCAAGCTTCAATACTTTATACCTGTTTTAAACAAGCTTCACAGATGCAGACCCCCCTATAGTATACATTGGAGCACCTGTGTGGCCCCCTAATAAAAATGTTGTTCTGGGGTCCCACACTAGTGCTCCAGAGTCCAGATGTGAAAACAGCTGCTCAGTGTCCTCTCCTTACACAGAATCTAGTTTGCATTTCATTCTAGTAACAAACCCATCTACACAACCAAATTAGTTTCATACAAGTAGGGCGTCAAAAATGTTTCCAAATGCATATGGCCAAAACAATGGTGTTTTATAGGCCAAAGAATATTTGATACGAACGAATAATATGCCCATGAACATGAAAGTTTCCATTTTAAAATGTACACTTTTAAGAAAAGCACATGGAGCAGCACGAACATAATATACAGAAAAAGATTAGGAACACAGAACAACTACTTACTTTTTTGCAGCACTCTCTGGATCTTTCTGTACTGCTCGTGTTCTAGAAATTTCAGGTCCGACCACCGTTTCCTGAGCTGATCTTTCGATCGTCGTACCTGAAATTCCGATGCAGACTCCTGACCACTTTCGCCATGATCTTGGCCTTTCGGACATTGGGGTTGGGGTAAGGTCCATACTTCCCATCATAGTTGGCCTTCTTCAGGATGTCGACCATCTCCAACATCTCCCCAAAGGACATATTTGAGGCCTTAAATCGTCTCCTTCTGGATCCAGACATTTCAGGCTCCGGGCTTTCCTCCTCCTCCTCCTCGTTGCTGTAATTAGCACGCACCTGCTGTGTATCCGCCATGTGCTCTTCCCCAACTGCCCTGAACGAAATGGGGCGGGGAATAGACTAGAAAGAACCTCAGGGGCGGGCGGAGTTAGACGCATGTGCAGTGTGTATAAAGCGTAACACGCGTGCGTATTACGTACGATCTGTGAGCGGAGGAAGGTGCATCGGAGGCGCCGATCGTGATAACGAAGGTAAGATCTAAACTTGGGCCTATACTGCTTCGAAATTGAAGCCTATATTGTAACAAGATTAGGAGAGTTTGCCCTGACCTTAGGGTTTGTCTCGTGTTGTGTCTTGCAGAGAAAATGGATGGCTTCAATGACCACAACTTCCTCCCCCTGTTCATAGACAAATACAGGGAGCTGCCCTGTCTGTGGCAGGTGAGACATCCCCATTATAACAATAAACAAAAGAGGCAGGCAGCGCTGGAGAAACTGCTGGAGTTGGTGAAGCCGGTGGTCCCCACAGCAACCATCCCTTATTTAAAAGCCAAAATTGGTGGCCTGAGGAGCACTTATCTTAGGGAGCGCAAGAAGGTCACAGATTCCCAGAGATCTGGAGCTGCAGCAGATGACATTTATGTCCCCAGGCTGTGGTACTATGAGAAACTGCGATTTCTGTCAGACCAGACTGAAGTCAGGGAATCCCTCTCAACCCTTCCTTCCACTCTTCCTTCCACCCCAGCTGAGGCTTCTGATGTCCAACCTGGGCCTTCCAGCCAGGAAGAAATGAAGGAGCCCAGCTGGAGTCAGGTATAGCATTCTTCTACAGATTTCTGGTCAATAAAGAAATGATCTTTACTAGATGTTATTATTGATCACTAATTGATGATTGAAAAAAGTGTTTTACATATCAATAGACAGTAGTGGGCACCCAAAATTGGGACAAGAATGAAAAATGCTGGTCTCAGAATGATAGTCTTTTATATTTGTTAACATTCAATTTGCAACAGTCATGAGGTGAAAATTGTGTGAGATTGATGAAAAAAATACTAAAACAATTTCCCTTTTTCATACACAGGAAGACCTCAGCCAGGAGGAGGTTGTGGAATGTGGCAGCCAGGAGGAGGCGGGGCTAAGTTGCAGCCAGGAGGAGGCGGGGCTAAGTTGCAGCCAGGAGAAGGTTGGGACAAGTCGCAGCCTGACTGAATCGCAGGTTCCTACCCTCCGCCTTCCATACAAAAGGGCGAGGAAAGCGACTCACATGCAGGATTCTGCACTCAGGCTGATTCAGGAGGCTTCTGCGTCCCTCCGAGCCTTACCCACTCCTGAAGAGGCCTTTGCCTGCATGGCTGCCACAAAACTGCAGGACATGCAGGAGGGTCAACGCAAGCTATGTGAGGATCTTCTTTATAAAGTCCTAAGTAAGGGGGTGAGTGGGGAACTAACACCCAAGACCGACGTGATTGAGTTGGACCATCCTCCTCCTCCTCCTCCTGCTGCCACAACTCCACCACCAGAGCCACAGCGTGGAAGGAGGTGTGGAAGGAAGACAAGAGAGTGATGACCCTGGGTTTAGTCTGGTCTGACAAAAGATGCAGTCTCTCGTATGACCACAGCCTGGGGACACAGATGTCATCTGCTGCTTTCAGGATCTCTGGGACTTCTGGACCAGACTGCACTCCCTTAGATAAGGACTCCTCAGGCCACCAATTTTGCTTCAAAATAGTTGATGTGTGCCCTGGGGGTCCAAGGCTTCACCCATTTCAGCTGTTTCTCCAGTGTTGCCTCCCTCTTTGTTTAGTTGTGAGCCCTTAATAATTTTTTTTTTAAGGAAAATTATACTTGCCTATGTGCGTTTTCATTCAAAAAGGACAGTTTGTTGGTGAGGATTCAGGTACATTTCTAAAATACAATGCGAAATTAACAAGAGACAACAACACCAAACAATCTCCTACAGATTAAATAGAACAACATATCAATGGTGCTGTGGTAACTTGACACACAAAACACACACAAAAATATTCTGGAGTCCAAATAAAAATCCAAGAAAACAAAGATCAGCCTTGAAAAAAATACAAACCAAAAATAACTAATCTGCCTTAAAACCAAAACAAAAAAAAATCCAACACCAAAATAATGTTGTCAGATGTGACAAATCAAAATATATTAAGGGAATCCCACTAAATAATACAGAAAGAAGTTTGTGAGAAGTGTGTGTGAATATGAGCAGCAAAACTACTTAATTCTTCTAACATTATAAAGAAGAAGAGAGTGCGCTGTATTAAACCATTTTTTACATTGCACCTTGACGAAAGTGCTGTATCCATTGTGAACGCTAAGTTTATCAGACTGAGCGGTTCCGTGTCGGAATTTCTTCTGAGCATGTGTGGCACTTTGTGCGTCAGAACAGGCCACACACGGTCGGAATTGACGTGATCAGATTTTGTTGTTGGAAAATTTTATAGCCTGCTCTCAAACTTTGTGTGTCAGAAAATCTGATGGAAAATGTCCGATGGAGCCCACACACGGTGGGAATTTCCGACAACACGCTCCGATCGGGCATTTTCCATCGGAAAATCCGACCGTGTGTACGGGGCATAAGTGTATGAATAAAAAATCATGCTGCGTTGTCAAGAATATCGTAAAAACTAAGCAATAATATCTCAATCAGCATAAATAATTACATACATAGATATTATTAAGTAAAAAGCGCTGATATGAACTAGTAAATAAATAAGTGACAAATACTAGAAGATGACCAAATAATATAGCTGCAATTATTGTGTATGTGAACTGATAATTGGGGAGGAGCCAGTGACGAGCAGTGCTGTGTGTACACTGTTGGCGTGTGAGGAGATCCCAGCTGTTAGCTGTATGCAACTAACCTTACCATATGCGATTTATTCTGCTGAAAAGTGTGAGTGAATTTTTACCCTTATTATATAGGGATTACATATCACACTGCCTGCGCAATGGTCTTTCTTTCTTTGTTGTTTCATACTGCGGAAGTTCTTTGAAAGCCAGAAGCCAGCCCATGCTAATGAGCAGCTGAATATATGAGCAAGCCAGCTATCACTGGGGTTTACTCATTGAAACCTGTCTATATTCATCAAATCACCAAAGACGTTATATTTCTTCACAGTAGTATGCTGTCCTATTGAGATACCTGTGCACTGTGGTTCATCACATTAATATATCTCATCTTTATTTTTATCTTTTTAATTGTGTTCAATAATTTATTATCACATTAATATTTAGTTATAGGATTTTGTTATGGTGAAGGATGTTATGTTATTTATAATAGGTTCCATTTGATTATTTTGCACATGATTCACTGATTAATCATTAAGAGATCACACTGTGTTATACTGGGAGGTTAATATTAGCGTATTATACAATTTGAATATATACATAGATATGTGAATAAATAAATGAATATTGCTTATGAGTGTCCATAAATATCACATGCAAATAAAGTGACTGATGCAAAAATCATATGGTGAAATAACCGGTGATGGGTGTTTCTTCTTATAATATATGTGACACCTCAGTGCTCAGTGTAAACACCAAGCATACAAAGCTCCTATAGCATCATGCACACAGGATGTTTCTCCATCACTCCTAAATGCCTTTCCGTCTGTCAGCTGCATTTTAGCAGAAAAAACACTTGATGCTTGTAAACGTGATGCGTTTAGGAGCAGCAAACATTTGGTGGTAATTCGTTTGATTGGCCTTAATAATAATGTATTCTGGGCATTGAGATGAATTAATGCTCAAGCTTTAAAAGTTCATAGCGTTGACGCACAATTAGATGCATTTACACAGGTCAAACAGTTTTTATGCCAAAAGGCTGCTGCTCCTGGCCACACTAGCAGTGTTTTTTCTGTTCTGCCTCTATAAACGCCCCGTCTCTAAATTCCTCTAAACACTTATGTGTGCATGGACACATAGGCTAACATGCAGGTGTGTTTAGAAGCAGGAAAAACATTCCAAACACCCAGTGTTAATTTTGTCGACTAAATTATTTTCGTTGACGAAATTCACCACTTGCCGACCAGCTGCCGTCATTATACTGCGCCAGGTCGGCATGATCCCGGAAATCGCCGTAGGTGTACGTCGGCACCATTAAGGGCGATAGCGGGCACACGGGCTGCACAGCGGGGGACCCGATGCGCGTGCCCGGCGGTCACGATGACCGCCAGCCACCCGCGTTCGCGGGCACAAAAGCCAGAACGGGGGTGACACATCCCCGTTCTGACAGAAGAGGAGAGATAGATCGTCTGACCCTACTAATAAGGAATAGCGATCAGTCTCCTCCCCCAGTCAGTCCCATCCCCCCCACAGTTAGAAACACTCATGAGGGAACACATTTAAATACCACCAAAAGAAAGCTCTATTTGTGGGAAAAAAAGGACGTCAATTTTGTTTGGGTACAGCATCGCGCGACCGCGCAATTGTCAGTTAAAGCGACGCAGTGCCTTATCACAAAAAATGGCCTGGTCATTAAGGGGAAAAATCTTACAGGCCGTAAGTGGTTAATACTATTTCAGTAGGCTAAAATACGATTAAAACTAAAACAATTGAGATGACTTTAATATGACTAAAACTAAAATGGCATTTTAGTCAAAAGACTAAAATACGACTAAAACTAAAATGGCATTTTAGTCAAAAGACTATGACTAATACTAAATTAAAATTTGACATCAAAATTAACACTGCAATACCACATAAGAATACGTAAAGGGCATCTACTAAGCGGCTATAAGAAAAAAAAAAATTAGAAAAAGGCTATTCTTATTTTTTTTTCTTGATATTTAATGGTGGTAATATATTCAGGTAATATTTGCATTGGCATTACAGCCAATAGAGTTTACAGTTTTTTTTTTTAATATTTTCAAGTTGTACTTCTGTTTGCCAAAAAAGCAATATTTTTTTTTGTTTATGAAACGTTTTATTTATAAAGATGTCATATATCGCCAATGGCTAAATCTGTGTCTGCAGTGCATGTTCAAACCTTAATACCATAAATAATAATATATTAGATTTTTACTCCAGCAGTATATAATGAGTTTGGCAATTCTAAAGAAATGCTTAAATAATGCATTAAAATGTAACTAAACCCATTCGATTTTAGTCGACTAAAATGTCTGGTGATTTTAGTCGACTAAATACGACTAAAACTAAAACAATTCAGATGACTAAAATACGGCTAAAACTAAAATGGCATTTTAGTCAAAATATGACTAAAACTAAAATGGCATTTTAGTTTTAGTCAAAATACTAAAATACGACTAAAACTAAAATGGCATTTTAGTCAAAAGGCTATAATAAAACTAAATTTGACATCAAAATTAACACGGCAAACACCCCTAGGAGCAGCTGAAAAAACTTCACATGTGCATGAGGCCTTTAATTGCACTGTGGTTTATGCAGTAGCACAAGAGTCCCATCCACCCAGAATGCTGAGAGTTATATGCACCTCATTTGGCATCCCAACGGTCACATCCAGCTCTACCCTGACATCTCACCTCTTTTCAGTTTGCTCACCGCCCACTTCACTAATCCAGATCCCTGGCTGATCTCTTTGCACAGCACCAGCATCAGTCCATAGAAGCAACACTCATTTTGCATGTGACAAAAATATGCAGAGCAGCTCATGGTTCAGCAACCAAAACACACCCACAGAGGAATCAGAAACACCCACACAGACCACTGAGCTGCATATGGCTAGCCTTAAAGTGGTTGTAAAGGCAGAAGGTTTTTTAGCTTAATGCAATCTATGCATTAGGAAAACAAAACCTTCTGTGCGCAGCAGCCCCCCTCAGCCTCCCTAATACTTACCTGAGTCCCCCCTAGATCATATAAATTTGAGCCCACCTACAGCTTTGGCGTTCTTCTTTTTTTCCTCCTATGCACAGGACCTAGGTCTGCTCCTCTACCTGGCTGGTCTAAAGGGCTGGCCGTTCGTCCGTCCATCCATCCATGTGTGTGTGGATTAAGCTGGATGCAGTCCCTGGTGTCTCGGCTAAATGAGCCATAATCCAGGGAGGCCTGCTGCTGGTCCTCGGGGCGGCTTTTATCATGGCTAACAGCATTGTCTGGGGTCCGCTGGGTCCATGTAAAGTGGGCAATGGTGTTGGCAGAGTCTCCCCTATGCACGCACTCTCGCGCTGTGCCTTTGTTTACAGTCGGATGGCGGAGGTTGGGTGAGCTAAATTGTAAAAATGCTTTGTATCTGAATGAATGCTGCATTGCTGGATATTTTTGTGCCTTGCTCCCTGCAGCCTCTATGCATAGCCTGAGCTTCTCCACAGGGAGTAGTCTGCATAACAGGTGCACAAAGTAATACTTTGTCTGTTCACACATTGCAATAACCTGTTGGTGGCTTCTCATGTTTGCTTTACTATTATGCCAACCCCCTCAAAAAAACAGCATTTCCAGAGAAGGTAGAGGAGTCACCTGTAGATGACTACTGGAGCCAGCTATAGCCTGTTAAAATATAGGATATCCTTTTATATTTCTTTGTGCTCTCCAGTTTTTCACCAAAAAAGGGGGGGGGGGGAGCATGTATATGATATCTACAATCAATTCCCTTGGTTTGTGTACATTGCAAAATATAATGGTATTCTGTTGCAAATTCCTACCTTTTTCTTGCTGTTCTGAACAAAACTCTTGCATTATGTCCTATTCCTGGCAGGGCAAGGTTTAGTTTATTAACCACCTGGTGAACCAGGGCTGTAGATGGAAACTTCTACCTCCCTCTAGCAGTGGTTAACCCTGTAGGGTTTGTTACCGAGCAAACTATTTTACTGCATTTAATTATTTTTATGGACTGATTTGTTAAATGGCATGCAAAACCCTGTGAGAAGTTTATCTATTGGTAATGATCAATCTCAGAGCAAAACAGCCCCCTTCAGGCTCTTCAATAAAGAAGACATGGATGAACATGGCGGTATGAATCTTGCTTTTATATGGTTCTATGTTCTGGCAATGACCAGTCTAATAGCCTTCCCAGGCAAATCAGTCTCTTCAGACTCTCCAAATGGGAAGATGTGGAGGAACATGACTGTGTGAATCTTCCTTTGATTAAGCAACCAGAGATGAGCATGATAATACCGAACAGGTTGTCTTATTCATTAAACAAGTGGCCAATACACTCAAAGGAGCATTTCCACTTACCCTGTGAAGGGGTTAAATTCTCTGGCGATGAGCAGTCTCATAGCTTTCCAAAGCAAAACATCCCTCTTCAGACTCTATAAGAGGAATACACGGATGGGCATGACAGTATGTATCCCACTGGCTCAAGCAGCCAGGGATAAAGATGACAACGAATAGGATGTCACATTCAATAAACACATTGTCATTACACTCTAAAGGAGTGGTTTCTGCTCACCCTTTGAAAGGGTTATCTGCTCTGGCAAGGAGAAGCTGCCTAGCCATACCAGGTGAAACAGCCCATTTTCCAAATTTCTGGATGGACATGACTGCATAAATTCTGCTTTGTTCAAGCAACCATGGATAAGACATTTAATGCCGCGTACACACGGCCGGACTTGCCAACGGGCTAAACTCCGTCGGCATTTCCGACAGAAAGATTTAGAACATGTTCTATATCTGAGTCCGTTGGAAATGCCGACAGAAAAAGTCTGATGGGACATACACACGGTCAGAATGTCCGACCGAAAGTTCCCATCGGACTTTTTCTGTCGGGAAGTCCGGCCGTGTGTATGCGGCGTAACAGATTGTTACATGAGGCTAATATGCTCTAAAGAAGTGTTCACACACCCTGTGAAAGGCCTATCCTTTCTATCAGTGAGCAGTCTCCTAGCCTTCCAGGCAAACCATCTTCTTCGGGCTCTTCCAAAAAGAAGATTCAGATGAGCATGACATAAGCCCTGCTGGTTCAAACAGCCAGGGATAAAGATGTCCACACCTGCCAGGTTGTCACATTCATTGAAAACATTCTAAAGGAGTTGCTTCCCCTCACTCTGTGAAGGGGTCATATATGGTGCCAGTGAGTAGTCTCAGAACCTCCTCACGTAAACTAACCCATGTCAGCTTCTTCCCAAGAAGAGGTGAATGAACATGTGATTCCTCCTTTGTTCAGGCAGGCTGTGATTAAGATGATGGTGACCAAGTTGTCACAATTAGAGAGGAAGTAACCCTGATGGGTTTTACCTCCTCTTTCGCTCCCTGCAAACCCTGCAAATTAAAAGCATAATGGGCTAGTATGCAATTTATACTAGCCCATTATGTGACTCCTGCAAATGAAGCCCGCACTGTCCCCTGTGCAGGCCGTTTCCATCTTCGCCCATCTTCCTTCCGGAGCCGCAGCTCTATTACTCTGTTACTCCGGCTCTGTTACTTGCGTGGGACCCATCAGTCATGGCTACAAGTGAAAAAACGACTAAACGGCAAACGTTTAGGAGATATTTCCACTACCTATAGGTAAGCCTTATTCTAGGCTTACCTATAGGTAGAAGTCAAACAAGACAGTTTACAACCACTTTAAGCATATGGTAAAGACACTCTAAAGGAATTGCTGGATTCATCTTCTGCAAGGGCTATCTATTCTGGCAATGCCCAGTCTTCTATTCAGGGCCTTTTCAAGCCAATCAATCCTTTTCAGTCTCTTCTGAACAGGGAGTTGAGGACGACCTTTGTCCAGATTGGTAAGGTTGGTGAAATGCCTTTAAATAGAAGTGAAGCTTTGGAAGTATTTTAAGTACCTCCAGAGGACAGCTTGACAATTCCCTTATGTTGGATGGATCAAGTGCTTGGAGTATGTTGTCACAGCAGGATGTCAAAGTTATGCCCTTTTGAATTGAAAGATGTCCGGGGGTTGGGATCACCCCTCTAGTCAGTGTGTGTCCCTTGTGGGATTGTCCATATACATGACCTTACCATCAGAAGATGTTGTAGCTTTCAAGGACAAACGCTATCACTGCATTTTTCTTGATCGTAGAAGGTTAAGCCTAAATGTAATAGTGGTCAGTTTGGCTTCCTGCCTCAAGATGAATGTCTGCTGAGTTAAAGGAGACCGAAAAACTCAAGAGTCAGTTTCCACGCTCACTCTCACTCCAGAGAGTTTAGCTTCTGCATTTCTGGCTGGGTGTCCAGGAAGAACTGGGAAGCCAATGCATAAACCAAGAAGTCAGTAAAGAGTTCCATGTCAGGATGCTTTCTGGTATTTTGGGACTGTGTCACCCATACATACCTTAGGGGCACTTTGTGGCTCCTCTGTGGACATAGGTACAGCTTTGGTGATTGATACGTGGTCCCTTAACCGGTTTCCGACCGGCTCCTGTAGATATACATCGGCAGAATGGCACGGCTGCGCAAAGTAACGTACCCGTACGTTACTTTGAATTTGCCGCTGTGTGCGCACGTGAGTCGGGTCACAGGTCCCGCAGACTCGATCGCCGTGGGCATACCCGCGATCGCCTCACAGAGAGGACAAACGGGGAGATGCTGTTATAAACAGCATCTCCCCGTTCTGCCTAGTGACAAGTGTCACTCGATCTCTGCTCCCTGTCATCGGAGCAGAGATCAGTGACATCACACACCAGCCCATCCCCCTGACAGTTAGAAATCACTTCCCTAGGACACACTTAACCCCTCCCCGCCCCCTAGTGGTTAACCCCTTCAATGCCAGTGTCATTTATACAGGAATCAATGCATTTTTATAGCACTGATTGCTGTATAAATGACAATGGTCCCAAAAATGTGTCAAAAATGTCCGACATGTCCGCCATAACGTCGCAGTCACAATAAAAATCGCTGATCGCTGCCATTACTAGTAAAAAAAAATTATTAATAAAAATGCCATAAAATTATCCCCTATTTTGTAAACGCTATAACGTTTGCGCAAACAAATCAATAAACGCTTATTGCATTTTTGTTTTTTTTTTTTACCAAAAATATGTAGAAGAATACGGATCGGCCTAAACTGAGGAAAAAATTGTTTTTTTTTATATATTTTTGGGGGATAATTATTATAGCAAAATGTAAAAAATAATGCATTTTTTTCAAAATTGTTGCTCTTATTTTGTTTATGGCGCAAAAAATAAAAATCGCAGAGATGATCAAATACCACCAAAAGAAAGCTCTATTTGTGAGAAAAAAAGGACGTCAATTTTGTTTTGGAGCCATGTCGCACGACCGCGCAATTGTCAGTTAAAGCGACGCAGTGCCGAATCGCAAAAAGTCCTCTGGTCAGGAAGGGGGTAAATCCTTCCGGGGCTGAAGTGGTTAAGCCAGGCATTTTAGGCCATATTTGGAGATCTTTCATCCTTCACATCTCAGATTGAGCCATAGAAATCGCCTCACTCCAGCAGCTCAGGTAGGCTCAGTTTAACTCTTGCTCCCGTTAAGGTTGGGTTTCTGGACCAGTGGCCTAAACTTGTGGTTAAAGAAACTAAATTGTCTGCAATGTCATTCCTTTCTGACGACCTAGTGGCTGGTGGTTCATTCAGACACCAGCAAAGTAGTAGGGGAGCCCTACTTCAAGAGTAATGGGCTCAGGGCCAATGATCTTTTTCAAGGGTCCAAGATGGGGTCCAGCGTCCTGGAGTTGAGAGCAGCATTTCAGGCTCTTAGCCTTCAGTCACCTCATCTGGGGAAAGCCTGTCCTGGTGAAGTTTGACAGTGCAACGACTGTGGCCTACATCTGGAAACAAGTCTCAGTCTCCCCTTCTGAAGGAGGTTTCACTAATTCTAGAATCTGTCCAAGTCAATCTTCTGCAGCTATCTGCGGCCTAAGTGCCTGGTCAGAAGAATCTTAAGGCAAACTATTTTCCAGGACAAGTCTGGACGACAATGAATGGTCCAGACTACTGCGAGTCTTTCGAGAACTAACAGAGCTTGGTATTTTTCTTCCAGAGGTGGACCCGCTCACATTCCCAGTCAACACCAAGTTGCTGAAGTTCTTTTCCAGGTCTCAGAATCTGCAAGCAATCGGGGTGGAGGTGCTGACCACAGAGTGGATCTCCAAGACAGCTTACGCCTTCCTGATGCTCCCTCTGATTCTCAGCTTCCAGCTAAGGCTGTGGCGGGGGAAGGTGACAGTTCTGGTGATGATCCCAGATTGGTCGAAGGGGCCTTGGTACCCTCTGCTCATCCTTATGAGTGTCAAGGATTGACTCCCGCTGTCTGTAAGATCAAATCTTCTCAAGTCCCATTCATCCAGCATCCGACAGGCTCAGGCTGATGGCCTGGGTCTGGAGAGGCAGAGGCTAATGGATTTTAAATGCTCTGTGAAGATTGTGAATACTCTTATGAAAACAAGAAAGGACAGCGCTAACCGTGCCTATAGTAGAATATGACATAAATTCCCAGTATTATTGCTGATCAAGATTTTACGCTGGACTCTTTAGGAGTCTGTTCTGAAATGTCTGCAGGCGTGGCTTGATTTAGGTCTATGCGTAAGTATGCTATAGGCACACATTCCAGCTAGCTCTGCCTTCACCGGCATACAGTGGGCATCCAACACTTAATTATACTGTTTTTCAAGATTCAATTTGGTTGAAACCTCTAATTTTTTTTAAATGTGATCTCCCATTGCTATTGGACATTGTTGCATCATATGCCTTCAATCACCCTGTGATACCTCTCACTGAAAACTGCTTTACTGGTGGCAATTACATCAGCCAGAAGAGTCAGCATTGATGGCCTTGGGGTTTAAAGAACCCATACTCGCATACTTCCCTGACAGGGTGGTACTCATGCCAATGCTCTAATTTGTGCCTGACCTGACCTTCAGTGTCCATATCACACAAGAGGTTGTCCTCCTATGTTCCTTTTGGGGAGTACTCAAGAAATTAGCCCATCGGATGTGGGCCAAGCCTTAAAATGTTTAATCAAGGCGACTTCTGCCATCAGGAAGTCAGAGCATCTGTTTGTCATTCCAGGTGGAACACATAATAATTTTACGGCTTCCAGCAAGATTATTGCCTCTTGGTTGGTAAAGCTCACCTCTTTGGCCTACAAGTTGAAAGGGTTGGCTGTGCCGGGAGAATCACGGCACTCTTCACTAGAAGGGTTTCAACTTTGACAGCAGGCCGAGTGTCTGAAACTATCTGCAAGGCAGCTACGTGGGCACCAAAATATTCATATTCATGGCTCAATGACAGTTGAGTTTGGCAAAGGCATCCTGGCTTCTGTTTTTTTTTTTTTTTTTGTCAGAATTGAGGAGCGTGTAGCAGTATCCCTCCACGTTTTGGCTAGTTAGTTCCCAGCTGTGCTGACATGGAGCCATCGGGAAAACAGAAAATTGAATTAAAATACTTACAGTAATTTTCCTTTCCTGATGAGCTCCATGGCAGCACAGATCCCACCCAGCTTGGTAGGACTAGTTACAGAACACAGAGGCTGTAGGTGGGCTCAAATTTATATGAGTTTAATCATGGAGGCATGGGAGGGGCGGAGCCTATACACAGCTGTGCTGTCATGGAGCTCGTCAGGAAAGGAAAATTACGGTAAGTATTTGAATTCAATTTTCTGTTTTGGTTGGCTGGGCCAAGGTGACTTCATTCCCCCGTGTGCACAGTTCAGTGTACAATGCACAGTGCAGGCAGGTCAGAAATCTTAAAGTGGAACTTTACTCTCTCAATCAACATTGACTATTTTTAAATCTTATGCTGCTAGCTTTAGTAAATAAGAGTTTATATCGTAAAGTATATTATATTTACCGGTTTTCAACTTTTTTTTATATTTCTTCAGTTACTTCCTGGTTTTCAGGCCAGGGCAAATGATGCCATACATTCCAGGAGTCTTCAAGAGGGGAGGAGGGGTTTTCTCAGCTAAACACACCCTCTTGTCTGCATTCCTGAGCTAAGGGCAGATGGATTCCAGGAAGCAAATGCTACATGAATCATCTGTCCTTACTCAAGTTTGCCACAGCCAGATATGCTAGGGGGTGTTTTTCAAAGTGATTTCACAGCAAAATAATCCATGGACACATGGATGGATGGTTGAGTTTGCGTTGAATATTAAAAACAAACTAACGTAATGTGGTATTTTAGGTTCTGCTTCTCCTACTAATATACTATATATTCTCGAGATATAGTGCCCCTTACCATCTGGAAACCTGCATAACTTTTCCATTGGCGTTAGGCTATATCTCCTCGGCATATCGGCTGTCGTAAGGACATTAAAAAGTGCTGAATTTGTGCATATCCCCATTTATCTAAGGGTATCATGCCCCATTTCTCCCACACACATAAATTGTGTAGTGAACATAAAATATTCCCCTTCATATCTTCCCTCAGTTGTAGTAAATCCTTCCCTACCTGTGGAGTAGGAAACAAATAATTATCATTACCTGGTCGAAAATACTTAGTGCCAATTAATTAAATCAATGGGAAATTATACCCCCATTTAAAATGTCTATGTACTTCCTCCAATACCCTCAGTCAAGATTTGAGTTTGCTGGAGAACGAACATCAGAGATCTAAATTTGAAAGAGGGAAAGCAGTGCTTTAAGGAGTTAGCGAGAAGGTACACCACTCCGGTTACTGCCTACAGGTTCTAGGCGGAGACGTCTTCTCTGTATTGGTGGGGTTGTGATGAACCTGGAACCTTTGGGCATATTTGATGGCATTGCACAAGAATACAGATGTTTTGCGGAGAAATTGCCAACATAATTCAAGAAATTAATTTGATTTTTTAGATACACTCTATTATGATCCAATTGTTACTACAGTAACCCCCTTTTTCTGGTGCTCTACACCTGCATTTGTTTTCTGCATTACATTTTTGGTTACGGTAACAATGCCTGACGTGGTGCGTGATCTATGAGTGATCACTTTAATATAGTGGATTTATTCCCCGATATACCCGTTCCCCTGTTTTGTTTCTATGTTTATGTAAAGCTACCCCGCAGGAGCCGCTTCAGTATATTTGGTTCTGTACCCTGCCTCTCAACCTCAAGAACAGTCTCAGCCCCTCTGGCACAGCTGACAATAATGTTAGTGCAAACATCACCAATGAAAGACACACATTATAGTAAAACACAGAAATAGTCTTTACTGTAAAATTTCTTTGAAATGGTAACAAACTATAGCAACATAGCTGAACAGTAGACAAATATATCTCAAACAGGTAAACTGTGCAATAATGACAGAGTCAAGAGCAATAGAACTCAACAGTACTCTCTGGCTGCTCTCAGGGGACTCCTCAAGGCGAAATAATCCCCAAAAGCAGAGATATGCATTAACAAATGACAGACCAACAAAATGGCAAAACACGGTAACTGATTGACCACCACTCTAGTTAAATTGGGCTCTATGAATCCAGGCAGGAGGAGGGCAGAGGAATGATAGACCTCTCCCTTCTGTCCCCTGACACCACAGGCCCAAAGAACTGCAAACACTGTACCTAGTGCAGTGTTCAATAGTGTAACTCCCAAGTTCAGATTACCCCACTCATACACTACTAATACTGAGTCCTGAGTATATGTGTGTGCCCATATGGCACCAGTAACTTCAGTCCCTTGGAAGAAGAAGGCCTTGAATCTTCAGCTAGCCACATTAGTTGGTGAACTTAGATGTCCTGTTTGGTAGAGTGCAGTATGCTGGCAGTCTTCGGGTAATAAGGCGGACACTGTGACTGCCTAACAGGGTGTAAGTGGGACCCAGGTTCTGGCAAGTTTAGGCAAAAATAGGCAACATTGTCTGCATGCAGTGTCTCTGTATCTCTGTAAAAAGGGCAAGTGCCCGCTCATCAATCCTGTGGCCAAGGCCCAAACGAAGTGTCCTGGAACAGGTGGGCTCCTTGGGTTGCCCGACTGGCTACCTCACAACCTGAAAGCTTCACGCTGTCTGTACAGGTGCACCTGGAGAATGCACCTGGGATCCTCCTCTCAGGCAAGATGTTCCTGATGAGCCGTAGATACGTGGGAGGAACAGCACACCGACCCGGGAAGGAAGCACCTCTCCCCTGTGTCCCCTGTGTCTTTTCCCTTGCCTCGTGGAGTCTCCTAGCTCGCAGGCAGCCTCTTGATGTCCTTTTCTTCTCTGCCCCAGAGCATGCTGGGCTGTGTAGTTCTGCCCCCAGGGATTACAGTGGGGCTGCTTGTGCTGGGGACTACATGTCCCAAGATGCTTTGCTCCTTTGTCATGAAGCCCTATTGGTCCCTTCTCCCTGCCATTGAGGAAGCAGGGGAGGAAGTAGATTGGGCTGCCAAGTCTCTGAAAAACTCAAATTCACTGCACAGTGAGAGGAGGACAGGGATGGGGGAATTCCCCCGCAGCTGCTGACAGGCACGCTCTCCCTTATGAGGCAAAGTCTCAAACCTGTTACATGCTTTCAAAATACACACGGAGAAAACAGGTTAATGTGACAACAAAGCAAACAGTTAATATTTATATGGCACAGTGCTGACAGAGAAAACTACCACCAATCGTCATACGATGAGGGGTTGTCCTGTCCACAAGCCATCTTTATTGGGATGGCCCCGTCACCAGTAGCAAACTTCATGTAGATCACCCAGTGAAAGTGAGTAAATTGCCTAGAACATGAAGGTACATTTTAGGCACCCCCAGCACCCCCATCCGCCCGCTTCTCAATATCATCAGGAAAACGGACCTCTGCTTCCACTCATACGCAGACGACACCCAACTCTACCTTCGCATTAACGGACAAAAAGATCATCATCAGCAACTACAGAAATGCCTCACTTTAATCAATGACTGGATGACCACTAGCTCCCTCAAACTCAACGGATCAAAAACAGAACTTCTTCTCCTGCAAGCCAACAAAAATTCCAAAATTAAGACTCCGTGGACACCACCCTCCATCCTCGGACAGACCATCTCCCCCAGCACCAAAGTCAAGAGTCTCGGAGTCATCTTTGACTCAGGAATGACAATGGATGCACAAATAGGATCGGTGGTGAGCGGATCCCACCACCTCCTCCGCCTGCTTCGCAGACTCATCCCCTTCATCCCAGAAGAGGACAAAGCGGCAGTTGTGGGAACAATCATCAATTCCCGACTCGACTACGCAAATTCCCTCTACGTAGGTCTACCCCAATATCAGCTTGCGCGCTTGCAACTCATCCAAAATACGGCGGCAAGACTGTTAACAGGAAAAAAGCCCTGGGAATCCATCTCCCCATCCCTAAAAAGCCTACATTGGCTAACTGTGAAGAATCGGATCATATTCAAGACCCTCTGCCTCACCCATAAATGCATACAAGGAAACGCTCCGCAATATCTCCGGGAAAAAATAAAACACTACACACCGAATCGCAGTCTTCGACCAGCTAACCAAAACCTCCTCATCATTCCCAAATACCGCTACAAAGCAAAGGGAGAACGTAGATTTGCAGTCCAAGGACCTCGACTATGGAATGCTCTCCCAACCAACCTCCGCATGGAAGAAAACCACCAGGCCTTCAGGAAAAAACTAAAGACCTTCCTTTTCTAGAAGCTGGCTACAGAGAATACATCTAGCGCCTTGAGGCGATTCAGTTCGCAATTGCAGCGCTTTACAAATCATTCATTCATTCATTCATTCATTCATTCATTCAATATCCTTATATGTACTGCATGTACCCCCCCCCCCTCCCCCAACATTTTCCTGACACTTCTCATGATCCAGCTCTGTCCCTGCCAGCAGCCCCATTCTCCTCTCTTCCTGGATTCACAGGCTGCACTGAGAGCAGTGGCAGCCATTGGCTCCTGCTGCTGTCAGCCAAATCCTGTGAGGAGGGAGCAGGGGGTGGAGCCAAGCCACACTGTGTGTGTGTCTATGGATGCACACAGGCCAGCTCGGGAGCACGCCTGCACAGTTACCCCATAGCACACGGCTTGCTATGTGGCACTTGGAAGAGTGGAGGAGCAAACAAAAAGAGGTATTGTTACACAGAGCAGGTAGGTCTATCATGTTTTTCATCTTAATAAAAACATAACTAAAACTTTGACTTTAATATAATTTTAATTATAATATTTACTAAGTACTTCCTGGTATGTGTCAGTGTGTTCAGTGATTGCCCAGTGTGTTCAGGGATTGCCCCTAAATTTCTATCAGGACTTTGGAAACCCTCCCTTATGCTTTAAAAATAGCCAAAAAAAAAAAAATTTTAGATTATTTTGTATAAAATGCTGTATATATTATGCTTTCAATACTAGTATGTTGAGACTTTTCTACTCAGGGTGTGGCTTCACTGGAAATAAAACAACCTGTAAGGCTCCATTCACACTAATGTATTTTTTGATGCATTTTGCAGAAATGCAGGGAAATTTTTTAAAATGGGTTCCTATGGAACACGTTCACATCAATGCATTTTTGTGCCTCTGCATTTTTGGAAAGGATCAGGGACTTTTTTCTCACAAAATGCACTGTATTGCATACAATAGACTTCAATGGACCCGTATCCAAAACGCAAGTACGGCGATTTTACCACGATTTTGCCGCAAATTTGCTTTTTTCAGTGTTTTTTGTACACTGTATATAGCTAGTTGCTACTGAGGGGGGCGGGAAGCCGGCCGCCGCGTCCTTCACAACCGATGAGTCATAAGCTGTCAGCGGGCTTCCCCGCTGACAGCTGAATCTAAAGAAAAAAAGCGTGAAAAAAAAAAAAGCATGGGGTCCCCTCCAGGTCCATACCAGGCCCTTGGGTCTAGTATGGATTCCGAGGGACCCCCACGCCAAAATTTAAAAAAAAAAATGGCTTGAGGTCCCCCCACCAAATACCATACCAGACGAGTGAGCGCCCCCCCCTTCCTGAACCATACCAGACTGCATGCCCTCAACATAGGGGAGTGGGTATTTTGGGGCAGGGGGTTGTTAGGGTCTGCGGGCGGGGGGGCCCGTTGTCAAGAAGAGGCCCCCTTGTACCCATCAACATGGGGGCAAGGTGCTTTGGGTGGGAGATGCAGAGCCCCCCATGTTGAGGGCATGCGGTCTGGTATGGTTAGGGAGGGGGGGTGCTCGCTCGTCCCCTTCCTTTCCTGACCTGCCAGGCTGCATGCTCGGATAAGGGTCTGGAATGGATTTTGGGGGGGACCCCACGCTGGTTTTTTTTTTTCATGATTTTTTTTAGCCTGCAACTCTTTTTTTTACATTCAGCTGTCAACGGGGAAGCCCGCTGACAGCTGATAACTCATCGGTTGTTAAGGACGAGGCGGCTGGCTTCCCGCCCCCTCCTTAGCAACCAGCTATATACAGTGTAAAAAAACGCAAATCGCTGCAAAATCGCGGTAAAAACGCGTGTCCAAAAACATGGAAAGCACCACAAAAAGCACTGCAGAAACACTCAAAAGCAACATGCATATATATGAATCGAGCCTAAGACGCCAAGCACCTTTTCTTTTGCTACACCTGGAATGTATATGGCTGATTTAAACAGTTTAAGGGCTCATGCACTCTGCAGCTCAAAGGAGCGCAAAGAAGCAGCTCCTACAGGCTTTTAGGCTTTTGAGCTCTTATTTTTGTCTAAAAACTGTTCTCCATGTTAGCCAATGTGTCAATGCACACTAGGGCTTTTTTAGGCATATGCCCCTACAGGCAGAAAAAAACTCCACCAAACTCACGTTTTTGAGCGTATTCCACAGTGGCACGCTTTGCAGATCAGAACCTCCTGGCTTCCACCCACTAACTTCCAGAAGTTTATCCAAACTTCTAGATTTCGGGGGGGGGGGGGGGGGGGGACCAGAGACCTGCACTGTAGAGACATTCAGTCTGACCTGCAGTAACCCAAACTAATTACAGACTCACACAGTTACCATGAGTCATATCAAAATAAATTTACCTACACTAACACTAGTAGCACATTAGAGGGTGCTACACTCTTATTATAAAAAGAAAGATAAAAAAAACTGAAACCTGATTAGTTGCTATGGGATACTGCACATTTTTATATTACTTCTCTTTGCACTGATTAACTGAATAAGGTACTACATTTTTTTAAAAATCTAATAATATTCTTGGGATTTTTGTGAGTTGCCGTTTCCATCTCCTTATTTTTTCACAGATTTAAAGGCATTTCTTCCTGATAAATGGTCTAATAACTCTGGTTGATGAACTCAGCTCTAAGCTCTGCAGTCCCTACAAACATGGGGCAATGATCCGTAAGCATATGAACATTTTACCAAATTATTTGTAAGGCCATTTGGGTACTATAAAAAAGCTGGTTTAGTTGTTAATAGTTGGTAGAGACTTCCAATATTTTCACCAGCCCTAGTGCATCCACCTAGGATTAGGCAGCATATTGTTTTCTTATTTTATTGATTTTATTTTCTGTTACAAGGATGCAATAAGAAGCTTTCAGTTTCGTGTACATATAAAAGTGGCTTACGGGGACATGAACTTTCAATCCGGCCCAGCAATCAACAATGCCTTATAAGGATGTCTAAATCATTTTGGTGTCACTGCTATACGATACTCATTGTTATTAAAAGGTACTCAGCCAGAACAGCATGTAAGGTGTCAGCACATCAATGTGAAAAACTGCGGAGTCACCACTATTGTGAATCAGTGTGAATAAGCTTATGGGAAGTTAACTTATGTGAAGTTAGTAGTCAGCATTTACATTTTGTTTCATTGAATATGTGTCATGAAAATAGGTTCCTCGTGAGAGTGGGAGTTTTGCATTTCTTCCATGTTCAGTGTACCTATCGTTTACATATGTCATAGATGGTACTTAGGCTGGCTTTAGATGCCTCATTATTTTTCGATCAGCTGGAGGCTAATCAAAAAAAATGAGCAGGTTCCTCTATCCACACCTGCAATGGCACAATGGCACAGTGGGAAGGATTCCTCCATCCACACATGCAGGGTGGATGGAGGAATCCTCCCTGCTGTGCTATTGTATTCTGACAGCGGGACCCTAATTTTCTTTTTTTTTTTTTTCTGACGGAAAAATGCGATCAGATTGTGTTGTCAGAAATTCCGATCGTGTGTGGGCTCCATCGGACTTTTTCCATCGGAATTTCCGACACACAAAATTTAAGAGCAGGATATAAAATTTTCGGACAACAAAATCCGATCATTTAAATTCCGATCGTGTGTACACAAATCGACGCACAAAGTGCCACGCATGCTCAGAATAAATGAAGAGAAGAAAGCTATTGGTTACTGCCCTGTTTATAGTCCCGACGTATGTGTTTTACGTCACCACGTTCAGAACGATCGGATTTTCTGGCAACTTTGTGCGACCGTGTGTATGCAAGACTAGTTTGAGCCAACATCCGTCGGAAAAAAATCAGATGGATTTTGTTGTCGGAATGTCTGATCAATGTCCGATCGTGTGTACAGGGCATAAGACACGATTGCAGCTGATTGGCTGCAGCCCACTAATCAACAAAAGTTTTCAAACAGTCCCCAGATCATTAAATCCACTTCTGCTGAACTGTAACAGCCATAGATGGGGCAAAATTCGGTGCACAGTTTGAACATAAATAACTAGGCTATTCCACTAGCCTCCTCTAGTCAACTACACACTACTCAAAAATTGTCATGCTCCTGCTGAACCAACCAAATTTCGATCAGTGAATGGCAAACTTTAGACTTAGCTCCTCCCACACAATTTGGCTTTTTGGCAGTAAGTGCTTTCCATCAAATTCTGTCAGCAGAGGAAAATTCAGCCTCATCCTATGGGACCCTAATGGTTTTCAGGTCTGTAGGTGGCAACATTTTTCTTGTTCAAGTATTGTATTTTATTAAGGATTATCAGAAAACATTGAATGTAATGAGTAAAGAGAAAAATGTTACATGGTAACATTAAGATAATCTTATTACAGGAAAGTATATCTCTAGTCGCATATGACATCATATAATTGTTTAGTTAAGAATTAAATTAAGACAGATCAATGCAGTAAATTAATAGTTATTTATCCAAACAAGAAACTACCTTATATATAAATGTATGTAGAGTCGCTAGTATATTAGGTGCTCTTTTCAATATGGCAATATTTTTTAATGGGACAGTGTAGTGCTGACAGCTCCAGAGTACCTAAGCATGTCTAAGAGAAATCTGGAGCATTATACAGCCAACTCTGATTAGACATATGCAATTTGTTTTGGTCTGAATATAAATTCGGACAAATTTTTGTTTATTTGGAGATTCGGCTGTATCTCAATCTTCGAACATAATAGTAACGAATTTGGTTGAAATTCTTCTAACTTCGTTTTCTAACGAATTCCAAATTTTCGAAAGGATTCAAATTTGGATCAGTCAAAAAATGATCAACCGATTCAAATTCTTTATGAAGAATAACTGGTTGTTAAGGAGTGGGCCAGGAAGCTGGCCACTGCATCCTTAACAACTGATGACTCATCAGTTGTCAGCAGGCTTTCCCACTGGCAGCTGAAATGTGAACAAAAGAATGTCAGAAATAAATAATTCAGAAAAAACAGCGTGCCCTCCCCCCACAATCACTACCAGGCCTTTTGGGCCTGGTATGGATTTTAAAGGGGACCCCACGCCAACATTTTTAAAAAGAACAGCGTGGGGTCCCCCCCAAAATGAATACCGGACCCTTATACAAGCATGCAGCCCGGCAAGAGCTCGCTTGCCCTCCCTAAACTGAACCATACCAGGCCACATTATTATTATTATTATACAGGATTTATATAGCGCCAACAGTTTGCGCAGCGCTTTACAACATGGGGCAGACAGTACACTTACAATACAAACATGCCCTCAACATGAGGGCTCTGCCCCCCCCCCCTTCCCAAAGCACCTTGTACCCATGTTGATGGGGTAAGGGTGCTGAAATTAATCGTTGCATCAGGTTTCAGGTGTCCCCGATGCGGCATAGATGCATAAGGACTGGAAAATCGATTGCGGGTGACGTCATCCTGACTTGCCCCGCCCCTCCCGGGAAAGCGCTCGGAGCATATTTTTAAAATTACTTTCTTTTAATAAATGCCGTGTCACAATGAATGATGTGCCCCGCTGTATGTGCTTTTTAAAAAAATATGTCACTTCATACCGAATTTCACAGTAGTACACTACATCCCGCTCATGTGACTCCCGGCCCGTCCCGCCTCTCTCCGCTCTCTTCTCACGTCTCCTGAGTCCTGACGTCAGCGGGGAATTCTCAGCCCCGCCCGCTGACTATAGCTATCATATCAGAAGAGAGGCGGGCGGGACTGAGAATTCCCCACTGACGTCATGACTCAGGAGATGCGAGAGGAGAGCGGAGAGAGGCGGGACGGGCCGGGAGTCACATGAGCGGGATGTATTGTACTACTGTGAAATTCGGTATGAAGTGACATATTTTTTTAAAAAGCACATACAGCGGGGCACATCATTCATTGTGACACGGCATTTATTAAAAGAAAGTAATTTTAACAACAGTAAGTAGAGTACAAATGTGTTTGTACTCTACTTACACCTCAGGCTCCGTGCTGACAGGTCCCTGGGCTTCCCTTTGCACATTCCACTGTTAACTCCTAGTGTGCTGGAAGGTGCAAACAGGAATGCCAAGGAACTGTCAGCACCAGTGGTGGCCCGTGAATTGTGTGTGTGTGTGTGTGTGTGTGTGTGTGGGGGGGGGGTTAGTGAAGTGATGGCTGTTTATAATGGGCACAGGTGGCTGCATTTAATGGGCACAGGTGGCTGCGTTTGATGGGCACAAGTGGCTGTGTTGGATGGGCACAAGTGGCTGCGTTGGATGGGCACAAGTGGCTGCATTGGATGGGCACAAGTGGCTGCATTGGATGGGCACAAGTGGCTGCGTTGGATGGGCACAAGTGGCTGCGTTGGATGGGCACAGGTGGCTGCGTTTGACGGGCACAAGTGGCTGCGTTTGACGGGCACAGGTGGCTGCGTTTGACGGGCACAGTGGCTGCGTTTGACGGGCACAGTGGCTGCGTTTGATGGGCACAGCGAGGCTGCGTTTGATGGGCACAGCGAGGCTGCATTTGATGGGGGAGGTTCAGTATTTTTCAGTTTGTTTGCGCCCCCCCAAAAATGTTGAGCACCAGCTGCCACTGGTCAGCACAGAGACAGTACAGGGAGTATGGGAGTGAGGTTATTTTTAATTCAAAGTGGAGTTCCAGTCAATTTTTTGTTTATTAAGTGTCAGCAGCTACAAAAAAGTGTATCTTCTGACTTTTAATGAAAAGAAACTCACCTGTCCCACAATCCAGCGACGTGGCCACCCAAACCCTTCATTCTCTCCCCCGCCTGTCCACGGCGCTGGCAATACTACTGTGGGCATCCGGCTGTGAAGCTGCAAGCGCTTGTCTCACTGCGCTGTCCTGCATAGCCGGGCAATCTTTTGGGAACTGTGATGTGTCCCAGAAGATTGCAGGGTGGAAGGGCCGCCTAGGCGGCCCAAGCGGAAGTGGGAGCTCGTCGGTAATCGTGATGAATCGCAGAATCTAATCGAATCGTTGAACAGATAATCGTAATCGAATCGTGAGACCAGTGAAGATGCGCACCCCTATGATGGGGACAAGGGCCTCTTCCCCACAACCCTGGATGGCTGGGGGGGGGGGCTTATTGGAATCTGGAAGCCCCCTTTAACAAGAAGGCCCACAGATCCTGCCCCCCCCCCCCATGTGGATTTTGTACCCGTACCTTTTCACCAAAAAAGTGTAAAAAGTGAGTAAAGACACAATACGAGTTTTTGACAAGTCCTTTATAAAAAATCCAAATAAATGTCCCCCGGTGTAGATCCATCAAGAAATCATGAAGCCAACCGCGCCCGAAAAAAGAAAAAAAAAACCCCTCCAGTCTGGTCAAACACTCCGGATGTCCACCAGTTCTTAAGTAGTTAAGGGGCGGGGCAACCCAGCGATGTCACTGGGTTATCCAGCCTTCTTGTGATGTCATTGACCGAGGCATGCTAGGTAGATGACATCACAAGGGGGCAGGGGTCACCTGGTGATGTTATAGGGTGACTCCACCCCTTAGCTATTTAAGAAATGTCAGAGGGAGGAGCAGGCAGATGGCGGGAGCCCTTTGATGAGGTTTTTTTTTTTTCTTTTTTGGGGTCTGGTGGGTGTTATGATTGATGATGGATCTACAGCAGGGGGACTTTATTAAAAAAAAAAAAAAAAAAAGGGTCAAAAACTCGTAAGCCCAAAAATGTGAAAATCTGAAATAATAATGAACTAATAACTATTAATAACTATTAAATTATAGATATTGGAATTTCCTTTAAAATTTGGCTGTTAGTGAACGTAATGAATACAAATTTATCCGAAGTTACCAATTATCCAAAATAACGAATGCCGCATCTAAACGAATGGAACATAACAAATTAATAATAAATAATCATAATAATAATAAAAACTTTTTATTATTATTATTAATTATTATTAATTATTAATACTGTTCTGGGACTAACCAAAATGTTTTTCTTTTTTACTTTCGTATTCAAATATTTTATTGGATCAATTAACTCAAAGGCCATCACACGTAAAATAACAGCTATCATAAATAAAGAATGCTTCCACGCAGGGAGAGGTACAAAATCAAGTGCTATTAACATGTAGAAACAAATAACAACCCAACACATTGGGTCTATTGCCTTATTAACAATAAGGTCTATCAAACGATGGCATTTAGCAACCTAGTAGGTAGAATAGAGGTACATATAAGAAGATAGAGAACAGACAATTGGTTGGCTCACCCCAGCCATGGGAGTGAACTAGGGAGAATTAGGATCAAGCAAAGTTGGTAAATTAGTGAATTACACAGCAATGATCTGTAAACAAAAAAAAGTTAGAGGAGTAATGGGAGAAGATAGGAGGGAAGCATAAGGGGAAAGGAATGGTTCCAGGCTTGAGCCAGCCACTGTCCCAAGAGCACAATCAACTCAATCAAATCGACAAGGTTAACTGGTCAGCTAAGGCTCCATAACAGAGGTATCAAAATCAAGGGACATACAGTATCTCACAAAAGTGAGTACACCCCTCACATTTTTGTAAATATTTTATTATATCTTTTCATGTGACAACACTGAAGAAATGACACTTTGCTACAATGGAAAGTAGTTAGTGTGCAGCTTGTATAAATTTGTTGTCCCCTCAAAATAACTCAACACACAGCTATTAATGTCTAAACCGCTGACAACAAAAGTGAGTACACCCTTATGTCAAAATGTCGAAATTGGGCCCAATTAGCCATTTTCCCTCCCCGGTGTCATGTGACTCGTTAGTGTTACAAGGTCTCAGGTGTGAATGGGGAGCAGGTGTGTTAAATTTGGTGTTATTGATCTCACTCTCTCATACTAGTCACTGGAAGTTCAACATGGCACCTCATGCTAAATAACTCTCTGAGGATCTAAAAAAAAGAATGGTTGCTCTACATAAAGATGGCCTAGGCTATAAGAAGATTGTCAAGACCCTGAAACTGAGCTGCAGCATGGTGGCCAAGACCATACAGCAGTTTAACAGGAGAGGTTCCACTCAGAACAGGCCTCGCCATGGTCGACCAAAGAAGTTGAGTGCACGTGCTCAGCGTCATATCCAGAGGTTGTCTTTGGGAAATAGACATATGAGTGCTGCCAGCATTGCTGCATAGGTTGAAGGGGTGGGGGATCAGACTGTCAGTGCTCAGACCATATGCCGCACACTGCATCAAATTGGTCTGCATGGCTGTCATCCCAGAAGGAAGCCTCTTCTAAAGATAATGCACAAGAAAGCCTGCAAACAGTTTGCCGAAGACAAGCAGACTAAGGACATGGATTACTGGAACAATATCCTGTGGTCTGATGAGACCAAGATAAACTTATTTGGTTCAGATGGTGTCAAGCCTGTGTGGCGGCAACCAGGTGAGGAGTACAAAGACAAGTGTGTCTTGCCTACAATCAAGCATTGTGGTGGGAGTGTCATGGTCTGGAGTCTGGTCTACAGTTCATTGAGGGAACTATGAATGCCAACATGTACTGTGACATACTGAAAGCGAAACTTCAGTAATTTTTTCAACTTTCCATCTATTAAATCTTCTGCCCTTGTTGTTTTAACTTTGGATAGTAAAACATTTTTTTTCTGCCAGTAAATACCTTATACAGCCCACTTCCTGTTTCTTGTCTGGTAAAAAGCCTAGGTTTATGACATCATGCACAGCTCTCTCTTTCACTCTTGTGAGAGTTTGCCAGGAAGGGAGGAGGGGTGAGTCATAAAAGGGCTGATGAGACTTGCAGAGCCGGGGGTGTGCCTCTGTATGTCTGTGTAAATCCAGGAAGTGAACAGGCAGCAGCTTCAGCTGCCCACATTTAAAATGGATGCAGCCAGACTCAGTTGAGGGGGATTTCTGCAGCATATTTGGCAAGTACAGAATCACAGTATATATAAAATAATATGCAAAGTGGTTGGAGGTAAGCTTCAGAATGGCAAAGATGTTTTAACCACTTCAGCCCCGGAAGGATTTACCCCCTTCCTGACCAGAGCACTTTTTCCAATTTGGCATTGCGTCGCTTTAACTGCTAATTGCGCGGTCATGCAATGCTGTACCCAAACTAAATTTGCGTCCTTTTCTTCCCATAAATAGAGCTTTCTTTTGATGGTATTTGATCACCTCTGCCGTTTTTATTTTTTGCGCTATACACGGAAAAAGACCGAAAATTTTGAAAAAAAATGATATTTTCTACTTTTTGTTCTAAAAAAAATCCAATAAACTCAATTTTAGTCATACATTTAGGCCAAAATGTATTTGGCCACATGTCTTTGGTAAAAAAAATGTCAATAAGTGTATATTTATTGGTTTGCGCAAAAGTTATAGCGCCTACAAACTAGGGTACATTTTCTGGAATTTACACAGCCTTTAATTTATGACTGCCTATGTCGTTTCTTGAGGTGCTAAAATGGCAGGGCAGTACAAAACCCCCACAAATGACCCCATTTTGGAAAGTAGACACCCCAAGGAAATTGCTGAGAGGCATGTTGAGCCCATTGAATATTCATTTTTTTTGTCCCAAGTGATTGAATAATGACAAAAAAAAAAAAAATTACAAAAAAGTTGTCACTAAATGATATATTGCTCACACAGGCCATGGGCATATGTGGAATTGCACCCCAAAATACATTTAGCTGCTTCTCCTGAGTATGGGGATACCACATGTGTGGGACTTTTTGGGAGCCTAGCCGCATACGGGGCCCCGAAAAACAATCACTGCCTTCAGGATTTCTAAGGGCGTACATTTTTGATTTTACTCCTCACTACCTATCACAGTTTTGAAGGCCATAAAATGCCCAGATGGCACAAACCCCCCCCAAATGACCCCATTTTGGAAAGTAGACACCCCAAGCTATTTGCTGAGAGGCATGTTGAGTCCATGGAATATTTTATATTTTGACACAAGTTGCGGGAAAGTGACAATTTATTTATTTGCACAAAGTTGTCACTAAATGATATATTGCTCACACAGGTCATGGGCATATGTGGAATTGCACCCCAAAATACATTCTGCTGCTTCTCTTGAGTACGGGGATACCACATGTGTGGGACTTTTTGGGAGCCTAGCCGTGTACGGGGCTCCGAAAACCAATCACCGCCTTCAGGATTTCTAAGGGTGTACATTTTTGATTTCACTCTTCACTGCCTATCACAGTTTCGGAGGTCATGGAATGCCCAGGTGGCACAACCCCACCCCCAAATGACCCCATTTTGGAAAGTAGACACCCCAAGCTATTTGCTGAGAGGCATGGTGAGTATTTTGCAGCTCTCATTTGTTTTTGAAAATATAGAAAGACAAAAAAAAAAAATTTTTTTTTTCTTTTTTTAATTTTCAAAACTTTGTGACAAAAAGTGAGGTCTGCAAAATACTCACTATACCACTCAGCAAATAGCTTTGGGTGTCTACTTTCCAAAATGGGGTCATTTGGGGGGGTTTTGTGCCACCTGGGCATTCCATGGCCTCCGAGACTGTGATAGGCAGTGAAGAGTGAAATCAAAAATTTACGCCCTTAGAAAGCCTGAAGGCGGTGCTTGGTTTTCGGGGTCCCATACGCGGCTAGGCTCCCAAAAAGTCTCACAAATGTGGTATCCCCGTACTCAGGAGAAGCAACAGAATGTATTTTGGGGTGTAATTTCACATATTCCCATGGCATGTTTGAGCAATATATCATTTAGTGACAACTTTGTGCAAAAAAAAAAAAAAAAAATTTGTCTCTTTCCTGCAACTTGTGTCACAATATAAAATATTCCATGGACTCGACATGCCTCTCAGCAAATAGCTTGGGGTGTCTACTTTCCAAAATGGGGTCATTTGGGGGGGGGGGTTTGAACTGTCCTGGCATTTTATGCACAACATTTAGAAGCTTATGTCACACATCACCCACTCTTCTAACCACTTGAAGACAAAGCCCTTTCTGACACTTTTTGATTACATGAAAAAATTATTTTTTTTTTGCAAGAAAATTACTTTGAACCCCCACACATTATATATTTTTTTAAAGCAAATGCCCTACAGATTAAAATGGTGGGTGTTTCATTTTTTTTTTTTCACACAGTATTTGCGCAGCGATTTTCCAAACGCATTTTTTGGGGAAAAAACACACTTTTTTACATTTTAATGCACTAAAACACACTATATTGCCCAAATGTTTGATGAAATAAAAAAGATGATCTTAGGCCGAGTACATGGATACCAAACATGACATGCTTTAAAATTGCGCACAAACGTGCAGTGGCAACAAAATAAATACATTTTTAAAAGCCTTTACAGGTTACCACTTTAGATTTACAGAGGAGGTCTACTGCTAAAATTACTGCCCTTGATCTGACCGTCGCGGTGATACCTCACATGCATGGTGCAATTGCTGTTTACATTTGACGCCAGACCGACGCTTGCGTTCGCCTTAGCGCGAGAGCAGGGGAGACAGGGGTGCTTTTTTTTTTTTTTTTTTTTTTTTTTTTTCCTTTATTTTTTTTTTGCTTTTTTATCTTATTTTAAAACTGTTCCTTTCATTTTTTTTTTTTTTTAATCATTTTTATTGTTATCTCAGGGAATGTAAATATCCCCTATGATAGCAATAGGTAGTGACAGGTACTCTTTTTTTGAAAAAATTGGGGTCTATTAGACCCTAGATTTCTCCTCTGCCCTCAAAGCATCTGACCACACCAAGATCGGTGTGATAAAATGCTTCCCCAATTTCCCAATGGCGCTATTTACATCCAGCGAAATCTAAGTCATAAAATGCTCGTAGCTTCCGGTTTCTTAGGCCATAGAGATGTTTGGAGCCACTCTGGTCTCTGATCAGCTCTATGGTCAGCTGGCTGAATCACCGGCAGCATTCTCAGGTTCCCTGTTAAGACAGGAGAGCCAGAGAAAAACACGGAAGACGGTGGGGGGGGGCATTCTCTCCCACTGCTTGTAAAAGCAGTCTAGAGGCTAATTAGCTGCTAGGATTGCTTTTACATGAAAGCCGACCGCTGGCTGAAAAGAATGATACCAAGATGATACCTAAACCTGCAAGCATCATTCTGGTATAACCACTCAAAGTCGTGAATGGTGTACCTGAAGACAAAAAAATGGTTAACAATAAAGCACAGTAAACGGTAAAGTATAAAAAATTGCATACCTGAAAAGCAAACATGATAAAACATAATAACAATAAAACATTGCAGAATAGAATACAGTAAAAAAGAGCAGAACAATAGAGAGAGAGAATAGAGAGAGAACAATAAAACGACAACTATTATTTTTTATTTTATATTTTTGTTTGTGTGTTTTTTTTTTGTTTTTTTTTTACACTTTTTTTGTAACTGTAACTTTTATAACTGTAACCGGTTCCAGGTTCGGGTCTCTCAAAATGCGATGGCATCTTGGGGGACCCTGTGAAAGTGTGCCTAGTCTGTGCAATGCTGTACCCTACGCTAATACTCAACTAGTGAATGGTAGCGTTCAAAACATTCACCAATGCAAAGACCAGGATTGTCAGGACAGGAGGGACAATAATAGCGGGTGTCACGCCTATATCCGCGCTTGCTGCAGACACAACATCTTTTTTGGGGGGGTTCGTTGGGTAGGGGTACTCGGGAGGACATAAAAATGCCTCTCATGCAGCCGACTGCATTTGGTTGGGGATGTGAATGGGGGAAGTACGGGCGCTGCAGAAGTGGTGGGTTCCCAATTAGGATTGGCGAATTTAGCAGGAAGGGCATTATGGACACGACGGGCCTGTGTTTGTCTTCCTTTTTGGTGGCAGCGGGACACTACTTGTGCTTGCCATCTCACCAGCTTGAACTGCACTTATGGGACTCGCCACGTCACCAAGTGTTACTGCAGTGCTGGTTTGACTACGACCGGGGTGTACTAGGCCGCTGGCGCTTGCCAGTTCACCAAAACGCTACCAAAAAAACTGTTAACGATCGCAGGGATCAGGCCTGACTCTGCGAACGCTGCATTTATGCGTTTAGTGTTTTGTAAGTGACAGTGATCGATCGATACTGCACTTGGGTGGGCTGGGCTGGGCCGGGTGGAGGGGCAAAACGCAGGTGCTAGCAGGTATCTGGGCTGATCCCGCTAACACTGCGTTTTTGGGAACCCTAAACTGCTGGGGTCGCCAGTATAGATCTGATCGGATCAGATCAGATATTGATCAGTTCAGATACTATACCACTAAGGGAGGTGTACGGTGCGTGCGTGGGTGTTAGCGCTACTGGCACTAACCTGACGCTGCCTGGGGCTGGTGCTTACCAGTTCACTTTATTAGGGGGGGTTAGGGGGGTATCCTAGACCTAAAGGGGGCCTAACACTCACTGCCCTAACACTGTAACTGTCACAAACTGACACCAATACAGTAATCAGAAAAAAAAAAAAACCTGCTTGGTGTCAGTTTGTGACGGGGGGGGGGGGTGATTGGGGGGGGATCGGGGGGCGATCGGGGGGGGGAAATCGGGGTGTTTTGTGTGCCTGGCATGTTCTACTGTGTGTGTGTGTTTGGTGCACTCACATTACAGTCTTCTCTCCTCGGCCCGGAACGGAAAATACCGAGCCGAGGAGAGATGACATCATTTCCTCTGCCTCTGTGTACAATACAGAGGCAGGGAAATGATCCCATTGGCTGAGAGCGATCGCGAGGGGGGGCCACCAATGGATGGCCTCCCCCTCACCACCGATCGCCGGGGGAGATTTGCCGACCGCCGCAGGCACCGGGGGGGGGGGGGGTCCGATCAGACCCCCCACCCGCGGGCAGGCAAGGACGTACATGTAAGTCCTTTTGCCTGCCCGTGCCGCTCTGTCGACGTACATCGTCGTGCGGCGGTCGGCAACTGGTTAATAACAAATTATGTGAGCAGACTGCAGTTCCCCTTGAAGCAGAGCATGATCCCCTCCCTTCTGAGACTGGGCCGCAGGGCAGTATTCCAACATGATAACGACCCCAAACACACCTCCAAGACAACCACTGTCTTGCTAAAGACCTGAACGTAAAGATGATGGACTGGCCAAACATGTCTCCGGATCTAAACCCATCTGTGGGGCATCCTCAAACGGAAGGTGGAGGAGAGCAAGGTCTCTAACATCCACCAGCTCCATGATGTCATCATGGAGGAGTGGAAGAGGACTCCAGTGGCAACCTGTGAAGCTCTGGTGAACTCCATGCCCAAGAGGGTTAAGGCAGTGCTGGAAAATAATGGTGGCCACACAAAATATTGACACTTTGGGCCCAATTTGGACATTTTCATTTAAGGGTGTACTCAGTTTTGTTGCCAGCAGTTTAGACATTAATGGCCTGCCATCAGATGCAGCTTGTCACTTGCCACCGCAGCACCAGATGCAGTGTGCCATTTGCCACTGCAGCCACCAGATGCAGCTTGTCACTTGTCCCTGTAGCCTGCCACCAGATGCAGCGTGTCACTATAGCCTGCCACCAGATGCAGTGTGTCACTTGCCACTGCAGCCACCAAATGCAGCTTGTCACTGTAGCCTGCCACCAAATGCAGCTTATCACTTGCCACCAAATGCAGCTTGTCACTTGCCACCAGATGCTTGTCACTTGCCACTGTAGCCTGCCATCAAATACAGCTTGTCACTGTAGCCTGCCACCAGATGCAGCTTGCCACTTGTCACTATAGACTGCCACCAGATGCAGCGTGTCACTTGCTACTGCAGTCACCAAATGCAGCTTGTCACTTGTCACTGTAGCCTGCCACCAGATGCAGCTTATTACTTGCCACCAAATGCAGCTTGTCACTTGTCACCAGATGCTTGTCACTTGCCACTGTAGCCTGCCACCAGATGCAGTGTGTCACTTGCCACTGTAGCCTGCCAGCAAATACAGTTTGTCACTGTAGCCTGCCACCAGATGCAGCTTGTCACTGTAGCCCGCCACCAGATTCAGCTTGCCACTTGTCTTCGTAGCCTGCCATCAGATACAGCTTGTCATTTGCCACTGTAGCCTGCCACCAAATGCAGCTTGCCACTTGTCATTGTAGCCTGCCACCAGATACAACTTGTCATTTGCCACAGTAGCCTGCCCCCAGATGCAGCGTGTCACTTACAATTGCAGCCACCAGATGCAGCTTGTCACTGTAGATGCCACCAGATACAGCTTGTCATTTGCCACTGTAGCCTGCCACCAGATGCAGCTTGCCACTTGTCATTGTAGCCTGCCACCAGATACAGCTTGTCATTTGCCACAGTAGCCTGCCCCCAGATGCAGCGTGTCACTTACCACTGCAGTCACCAGATGCAGCTTGCCACTGTAGCCTGCCACCAGATGCAGATTGTCACTTGTCACTATAGCCTGCCACCAGATGCAGCTTGTCACTTGCCACTGTAGCCTACCGTCAAATGCAGCATGTTACTTGCCACTGCAGCCACCAGATGCAGTGTGTCACTTGTCACTATAGCCTGCTACCAGATGCACCTGTCACTTGCTACTGCAGTGTGTCACTTGTCACTATGGCCTGGTACCAGATGCAGCTTGTCACTTTCTACTGTAGCCTGTCACCAGATGCAGCATGTCACTTGCCACTGCAGCCACCAGATGCAGTGTGTCACTTGTCATTTTAGCCTGCCACCAGAGGCAGCCTGTCTCTTGCCACTGCAGCCACCAAATGCAGCTGTTCACTTGTCACTGCAGCCACCAGATGCAGTGTGTCACTTGCCACTGTAGCCTGCCAGCAGATACAGCTTGTCACTGCACTTGCCACTGTAGCCTGCCACCAGTTGCAGCATGTCACCTGCTACTGTAGCCTGCCACCAGATGCAAAGTGTAACTTTCCACTGCAGCCACCAAATGCAGTATGTCACTTGCCACTGTAGCCTGCCAGCATATACAGCTTGTCACTGTAGCCTGCCATTAGATGCAGCGTGCCACTTGGCACTGTAGCCTGCCACCAGATACAGCTTGTCAATTGCCACTGTAGCTTGCCACCAGTTTCAGCCTGTCACTTGGCACTGTAGCCTGCCACTAGATGCAGCTTGCCACTTGCCACTTTAGCCTGCTACCAGATGCAGCATGTCACTTGCCACTGTAGCCTGCCAGCAAATACAGCTTGTCACTGTAGCCTGTCACCAGATACAGAGTGCCACTTGTCACCTTAGCCTGCCACCAGATGCAGCTTTTCAATTGCTACTGTAGCCTGCCACCAGATGCAGCATGTCACTTGCCACTGTAGCCTGCCAGCATATACAGCTTTTTACTGTAGCCTGCCACCAGATGCAGCTTGTCACTTGTCACTATAGCCTGCCACCAGATGCAGCTTGTCACTTGCCACTGTAGCCTACCACCAGATGCAGCATGCCACTTGCCACTGCAGCCACCAGATGCAGTGTGTCACTTGTCACTATAGCCTGCTACCAGATGCAACCTTTCACTTGCTACTGGAGTGTGTCACTTGTCACTATAGCCTGGCACCAGATGCAGCTTGTCACTTTCTACTATAGCCTGTCACCAGATGCAGCATGTCACTTGCCACTGCAGCCACCAGATGCAGTGTGTCACTTGTCATTTTAGCCTGCCACCAAATGCAGCTTGTCACTGCAGCCACCAGATGTGTCACTTGCCACTGTAGCCTGCCAGCAGATATAGTTTGCCACTGTAGCCTGCCACTAGTTGCAGTGTGTCACCTGCTACTGTAGCCTGCCACCAGATGCACCTTGTCTCTTGCCACTGTAGCCTGCCCCCAAATGCAGAGTGTAACTTGCCACTGCAATCACCAGATGCAGTATGTCACTTGCCACTGTAGCCTGCCAGCATATACAGCTTGTCCAGAGGCAGAGCTTAAAGCTTGTGGGCCCTGATGCAAAAGTTGACCTGGGCCCCCCCACTACTTCCAACTTGCGTGCAGATACATACACCGCACGCCAAGATACTCAAAATGGCTTAATAGTTTAGAGTTCCCAGAGTTCCTCTTTACATCTTTACATTAGAGGACAGGGATCACCGCTAGAGAATCAGAGGACAGGGAACCCTGGCAGGTCACTTGGCAGAGCTCCTTTCCCATCCCAGCACTGTATACAGCTCTCCCACACTACACAGGGCTGAAATCACATTCCTTTACACACAGTCTGTCAGTCTTCACAGGTTGTATCTGGCTTTTATGCTGCCCTTCTGACCTGTGAAATTCTTTGGTCGGAACAGTTGCAGTAGGCAGATACACCCTGTGCAGATCATGGATAACTGGCTGTGTTGTAAAGGAATGTGATTTCAGCCCTACGGAGGAGGAACAGTATAGAGTGTTGTAATGGGAAAGGAGCTCAGCAGCCGGGCATTGCATGCAGGGTGGAGGGGTGGTCAGGGGGCTTTTGGGGGGGCAACTTAGATCTGGGAGGGCAAAGCCATGTGACACAAAATTTGGAGCCTGCAGCCCTTCAAGGGCCCCCTGGGAGGTGTTATGGGATTTATTTTAGCAATTTCTGAAGTTTTCTATGTCAGTGTTGGCAGGTGTTGGGGGAAGGTCACCTCCCAGAGGTGTGTGTCTTTTCCCCAGTTGTCAGGGAAGTGGGGTAAGTAGACATCCCCGGGTGGGGGGTACAGAGAATCCCAGCTGGTGACTAGGAGACACTGAGCAGTGCCATACCTTGCCAGTGACATCGGTCCCATCGTGGCTACAGGACGGCACCCTTCTCTTCTTAACTCACTGAGCTTGTTTACCATTCCATGTTGCCAGCACACAGCACAGACAGTTCCTCATCCTTGGCTGTTCTTACCTCGTGCTCCTCTCCATTCAGGAAATGGCTCACAGCTTCTCCCCAGCCAATGGAAACAGAGGGGTGTGGACTATGGAAGGCAAAGTAAAAGCCCAGTACTGGAGCATGGAGGTGGGGCCCTAAGGCAGATCGGAGCTGGATTTTGTGGAGGATGTTATAATATGACAGGAAGGCTGCAGGGCCCCCCCTGGAGCTAGGGGTGGGGTTGCGATTGTGACCCCTGCAACCCCTTATACTATTCCCATGAGCTTGTCACTGTAGCCTGCCATTAGATGCAGTGTGCCACTTGTCACTGTAGCCTGCCACCAGATACAGCTTGTCACTTGCCACTGCAGCCACCAGATGCAGTGTGTCACTTGCCACTGCAGCACCAGATGCAGTGTGTCATCTGCCACTGCAGCCACCAGATGCAGCTTGTCACTTGTCACTGTAGCTTGCCACCAGATGCAGGTTGTCACTTGTCACTGCAGCCTGCCACCAGATGCAGTGTGTCACTTGCCACTGCAGCCACCAAATGCAGCTTGTCACTTGTCACTATAGCCTGCCACCAGATGCAGCTTATCACTTGCCACCAAATGCAGCTTATCACTTGTCACCAGATGCTTGTCACTTGCCACTGTAGCCTGCCAGCAAATACAGCTTGTCACTGTAGCCTGCCACCAGATGCAGCTTGCCACTTGTCACTATAGCCTGCCACCAGATGCAGTGTGTCACTTGCCACTGCAGCCACCAAATGCAGCTTGTCACTTGTCACTGTAGCCTGCCACCAGATGCAGCGTGTCACTTACCACTGCAGCCACCAGATGCAGCTTGTCACTGTAGCCTGCCACCAGATGCAGCTTGTCACTTGCAACCAAATGCAGCTTGTCAATTGCCACCAGATGCTTGTCACTTGCCACTATAGCCTACCACCAGATGCAGTGTGTCACTTGCCACTGTTGCCTGCCAGCAAATACAGCTTGTCACTGTAGCCTGCCACCAGATGCTGCTTGTCACTGTAGCCTGCCACCAGATGCAACGTGTCACTTGTCACTGTAGCCTGCCACCAGATGCAGCTTTCCACTTGTCATTGTAGCCTGTCATCAGATACAGCTTGTTATTTGCCACTGTAGCCTGCCACCAGATGCAGCTTGCCACTTGTCATTGTAGCCTGCCATCAAATACAGCTTGTCGCTTGCCACTGTAGCCTGCCACCAGATGCAGCATGCCACTTGTCATTGTAGCCTGCCACCAGATACAGCTTGTCATTTGCCACAGTAGCCTGCTCCCAGATGCAGTGTGTCACTTACCACTGCAGTCACCAGATGCAGCTTGCCAATGTAGTCTGCCACCAGATGCAGCTTGTCACTTGTCACTATAGCCTGGCACCAGATGCAGCTTGTCACTTGCCACAGTAGCCTGCTCCCAGATGCAGTGTGTCACTTACCACTGCAGTCACCAGATGCAGCTTGCCAATGTAGTCTGCCACCAGATGCAGCTTGTCACTTGTCACTATAGCCTGCCACCAGATGCAGCTTGTCACTTGCCACTGTAGCCTACCGCCAAATGCAGCATGTCACTTGCCACTGCAGCCACCAGATGCAGTGTGTCACTCGTCACTATAACCTGCTACCAGATGCACCTGTCACTTGCTACTGCAGTGTGTCACTTGTCACTATAGCCTGGCACCAAATGCAGCTTGTCACTTTCTACTGTAGCCTGTCACCAGATGCAGCATGTCACTTGCCACTGCAGCCACCAGATGCAGTGTGTCACTTGTCATTTTAGCCTGCCACCAGAGGCAGCCTGTCACTTGCCACTGCAGCCACCAAATGCAGCTGTTCACTTGTCACTGCAGCCACCAGATGCAGTGTGTCACTTGCTACTGTAGCCTGCCAGCAGATACAGCTTGTCACTGCATTTGTCACTGTAGCCTGCCACCAGTTGCAGCGTGTCACCTGCTACTGTAGCCTGCCTTCAGATGCAAAGTATAATTTGCCACTGCAGCCACCAGATGCAGTATGTCACTTGCCACTGTAGCCTTCCAGCATATACAGCTTGTCACTGTAGCCTGCCATCAGATGCTGCGTGCCACTTGTCACTGTAGCCTGCCACCAGACACAGCTTGTCAATTGCCACTGCAGCTTGCCATCAGTTTCAGCCTGTCACTTGCCACTGTAGCCTGCCACTAGATGCAGCTTGTCACTTGCCACTTTAGCCTGCTACCAGATGCAGCGTGTCACTTGCCACTGCAGCCACCAGATGCAGTATGTCACTTGCCACTGTAGCCTGCCAGCAAATACAGTTTGTCACTATAGCCTGCCACCAGATGCAGCTTGTCAATTGCCACTGTAGCCTGCCACCAGATGCTGCATGTCACTTGTCATTGTAGCCTGCCATCAGATGCAGCGTGCCACTTGTCATTGTAGCCTACCACCAGATACAGCTTGTCAATTGCCACTGTAGCTTGCCACTAGATGCAGCTTGTCACATGCCACTGTAGCCTGCTACCAGATGCAGCGTGTCACTTGCCACTGCAGCCACCAGATGCAGTGTGTTACTTGTTACTGTAGCCTGCCAGCAGATATAGCTTGTCACTGCACTTGCCACTGTAGCCTGCCACCAGTTGCAGCTTGTCACCTGCTACTGTATCCTGACAACAGATGCACCTCGTCTCTTGCCACTGTAGCCTGCCCCCAAATGCAGACTGTAACTTGCCACTGCAGCCACCAGATGCAATATGTCACCTGCCACTGTAGCCTGCCAGCAAACACAGCTTGTACCTGTAGCCTGCCACCAGATGCAGCGTGTCACTTGTCACTGTAGCCTGCCACCAGATGCAGCTTATCAATTGCCACTGTAGCCTGCCACCAGATGCAGCATGTCACTTGCCACTGCAGCCACCAGATGCAGTGTGTCACTTGTCATTTTAGCCTGCCACCAGAGGCAGCCTATCACTTGCCACTGCAGCCACCAAATGCAGCTTGTCACTTGTCACTGTAGCCTGCCACCAGTTTCAGCGTGTCACCTGCCACTGTAGCCTGCCACTAGATGAAGCGTGTCACTTGCTACTGTAGCCTGCCAGCATATACAGCTTGTCACTGCACTTGCCACTGTAGCCTGCCCCCAGATGCAGCTTGTCACTTGGCACTGTAGCCTGCCCCCAAATGCAGAGTGTAACTTGCCACTGCATCCACCAGATGCAGTGTGTGACTTGCCACTGTAGCCTGCCAGCAAATGCAGCTTATCACTGTAGCCTGGCACCAGATGCAGCGTGTCTCTTGTCACTGTAGCCTGCCACCAGATACAGTGTGTCACTTGCCACTGTAGCCTGCCAGCAAATACAGCCTGTCACCCATGGGCATCCGCAGAACTTTTTTCAGGGGGTGCATCATTTTAAGGTCACCCATGAAATATAAAAACATCACAGTGCACATGCGCGAGAGCTCCGTCATGGCTGCCTGAGCCGAGAACTCTGCACCACCCCAGACCTACGAGCCACACAAACAGCGCTATTGCCCCCGGGACACGCACCACCTACCCGCCTGGGCTTGGGAACCCTCGGGGATCACACAGAGATGTCCGGTCCTCCCGCATGACAGGACCTTGGGCCGCAATTCAACACCGCAGTGGAGGACGGGTTTACCAAGATGGCCGCCGCCCCATTACAGCCACACGTGGCGTGGCCAAGACACCAGAAAACAGGCAAGTCCTTGCCCCAGCATCTTCGCCCTACTCACAAGTGGCCCAAAGCAGCCCCAACCACCCCCAAGTGGCCCCACACAGCCATCACTTACCCCAGGCTCCCTCCCCGGCATCCACGGAATCTTTACTGGACCTTAACATGGAGGAATATGCTATGACCCTGGCCAGGCCTTCTCTACCCCATCTATCAGCAACCCCATCCCCAGGCTATTCAGTCCAGGACTTCACCACACTACAAGAAGACCTTTTTTCTAAATTCTCTGCCCTTTTGGAGAGAGGACTGGCCAACACAGCAGCCCAAATCACTAATACCATCCAATCAGATTTTGCCAACCTGGGATGCAGAATGGAGGCCATGTTGAACAAAATGGACAGCACAGTGACCAGAACCAACCAGAATGAAGCGCATATTCAGACCCTGCAGGAACAACTGGATATGGCCCTCTCCAGAATCGATGACCTCAAAAATAGGTCCAGGAGATACAACTTTCGAATTCGTGGCCTACCAGAATCCATCACCGATATCCCCTCACTGTACGGGACATTATCTCAGAACACACCGCCTCATCGCCTGGAACTGGACAGAGCGCATAGGGCCCTGGGACCCCCCAGAAGAGATGGCACTCTGAGAGATATCATCGTTAAACCTCACTTTTATGCTGTTAAGGAGGAGGTCATGTGACAATCTCGCACAAGCCTAAACTACAGTACCAGGGGCACCAGATGCAGATTTTCGCTGATCTGTCTCCCTCCACCATTTAAAAAAGCGATCCCTCAAACCACTGCTTACGGTCCTCGCTCAACAGGACGTTAAGTATCGCTGGGCCTTCCCATTTGTGGTGAAGTTCACGAGTCACAGAAAAGCACAATCCTTCTCCAATTTACTGGACGGAGAGAAACTTTTCTTGCACCTTAAATTGATCTCGCAAGAAGCGCCTATGGACTTCTCCATGGCCTTTACAGGATCCTCCAAATGACCCTCCCAACTAGCCCAGTCTCTCCTCTTTGGAACAAAGGTCGATCCAAGAAAAGCAAGGATGGAAGACCTCCATAAGTTGACGTCCCGAATTCCTCACCTCTTTGCCCTCTCACGGGCACTTTCCACTGGGACGGGAGTCCCTTCCGTTGATGGAGCTGGACGCTTCAAACCTGAGTTTTAGTTCTGATTAGTCCCCAGTTTCTTGATCTACCCAGTTCCTCAAGGTCCCACTTCCACAAGTCTACCCTGGCCGTAGCGGAGAGACTTCCACAGCATCCTACCTACCCATCCTACGGCCATTATAGGAAAAACGGTCTGTTTCTCCTCTATTCCCAACAGGGAATTGAACTCGGACTGAACAGGAGCCCAAGGTGGGGGGATTTTTCCCCTGCTAGAACTAGTCCATGAGATTCAGTGAAAATAGGCTCGGAACTATAGGGGGACTCTCAGCGATTTTCAGTCAGAGAGCCCTACCTATCCCTCTCCCGAACTGGGACCTGGAACTCATTTACCTCCCTGACTAAAGGTCTCCTTCCTCCCCCCCCCCCCCCCGGTGGAGGGGGCGGAAAGATGAAAGGGGTTCCCGGGGTGTATCAGGCATGCTAGTTTTTCAAAAGTAACATAGTTTTTGTCCAGTTAGTAGATAGCACCGAAAACGAATCTATATTAGCAGTGCACAGTTTATGTTTTATTTACAGGTTGTTGCAAGGGTCCGGGGTGGCCCCCTCGAGCCTCCACCCATTCCTTGGAAGCAGAATGTGTTTCTATGGCGTGGGTTGTCGGTCAGCTCCTAGGGGCAACCAATGCTTAAGGGTTGTCTGGCGAAAATCCCCCTTGCCAGTCGCCGCTGGTCTTTCAAGAAGACCCGTGTTTTTGTTTTGTTACCCCCCTCTCTTTTTCCCCCTCTAACTTTCTTCTCTCTTCAAGCCTATCAACAGGAGATGATTCCTTTCAGACTCCAAACCGACAACGGCCTTCACAAAACTATCAATCAGTCCCTGAAAGGTAGAAGACGACGAAGGGTAAGTGACTGCCAGTACGAGAGCTTTCCACCCCTCTGTTCCAATGGCTGACATGACAACAAAAGGAGTGGATCTCAGGGTGGCATCACATAGCGTCCAGGGCCTGAACTCCCCTAGGAAAAGGAGAGTAGCATTCGAACATTACCGATCCCTTAAACTAGACGTAGTGCTGCTTCAAGAGACGCACTTTCCGATTCGATACAACCCCAAATTCCTCCATTCACACTACCCATCGTTTTATCTAGCAAACGCACCAAACAAGACAAAAGGGGTAGCAATACTTTTTTCAAAAAATAGCAAATTCTCCCACGTCTCCGTTTTCAGGGATCCAAAGGGCAGGTTTATTCTTGTAAAGGGCACATTTGAGGGAATTCTATATTCCACAATTTCCTACTATGCCCCTAATAACAAGCCAAATTCTTTCAGACCCTCTTTGCAACCCTAAACCCCCTCCTGGAGGGCAAGGTCATCTTTGGAGGAGACTCCAACGTTGCTTTTGACCAGGGACTCGATAAAACGAGACCCCCCCAAGAACCAGCTTATGCGCCCCATGAAACTGAGCAACAGAATAGCTAAAATCCTCCACTCCAATGGCCTAGTTGACATATGGAGGGAACTAAACCCCAAGAGAATAGACTTCACACCAGGGGCGGATCCGGGGGGGGGGGCAACAGGGCAATTGCCCCCTCCGAGAATGCAGGTAAGAGCGCAGGCAGCTGGCTCGCAGGTGAGAGAGCGGACGGGCCAGGCGGGTAAGAGTCTGAGATGGCAGGCGGGCTACTGGCCAATCAGGGAGCTGGCGGGCGGGGGAGCAGAGAGATGACATCATCTCTCACCGCCGCCCTGCATCCCTGCAGTTCCGCCCTCACTGTGAAGGCAGCCGCGGGCAGCAGAGAGATTACATCATCTCTCTTCTGCCTGACTGGTAATCTGCTGCCTGACTCTCTGGGACACAGCAGGAAAGTGACACAGCAAGTGACAATTGTAGCAGGCAAGTGACAATCCATATCTGGTGGCAGGTGACGTAGCAAGTGACAATCCGCATTGTGTGGCAAGGGACAATCTGCATCTGGTGGCAGGTTGCACGGCAAGTGACAATCCACGTGTGGCAGGTGACGTGGTAAGTGACAATCCGCAACGTGTGGCTGGTAACGTGGCAAGTGACAATTCCCATCTGGTAGCAGGCGACGTGGCAAGTGACAATCCACAACGTGTGGCAGGTGATATGGAAAGTGATAATTGTAGCAGGCAAGTGACAATCCGCATCTGGGGGCAGGTGACGTGGCAAGTGACAATCCGCAAGGTGTGGCAGGTGACGTGGCAAGTGACAATCCGCATCTGGTAGCAGGCGACATGGCAAGTGACAAGCTCAGGGCTCCCACTGATTATGCATTATGCTTTCTATACACACCAAGGTGATAGCAGACGCCCTCAAAGATTATTTCCTTCTAAACGATGTAGACAACATCTCCCCCCAAATTCTCCGGGGCAGCCCACAAGGTCACCATTAGAGGCGAGTTTATCCGGATAGCGACTCAGGTCAAGAAGGAGCGTCTGATTGACATCCACAATTTGGAAACCACATTTGCCGCTTTGAAATACAAACACAAAAAATGACCCTCTAAGGCCTTAACAGACCAATTAGATATCATCAGGCTGGAACTCAAGCTAGCTCTAACAGCTAAAGTGGAGAAACACATCCGCTGGAGCGGAGTAAAATATTACTTGCAGAAAGACAAAATAGGCACGATGCTAGCCTCCAAACTTACCCCCAAATACCATACGCACACTATCCCTAAACTACGAATAGCAGGACACCCTCCAACAGCCAACCCAAATAAAATCCTGAATGCCTTCCACGACTTCTACACCAAGCTCTACAATTCTACCCCGACGGATAGGGGCCCCTTGACCACCAGGTTCCTTCGGAACCTCCAGATGCCCTCCCTTTCCCAGGAACACAAAGATTTAATGGAAGAAGCCTTCTCAGCGGAGGAGATCAGGGAGGTTATCAAGGGTCTGAAGACGGGTTCAGCTCCAGGGCCAGACGGCCTCTCAGTACCCTACTACAAGAGGTTTGGGGAAATCTTAGCCCCCCCAACATGGAGAAATTCTTTAATTCCAAAAGGCTAGGATCCCCCCTAGATCCCCACCTGAATACAGCCTACATTTCAGTAATCCCCGAACCCAACAAAAATCAGGAGGAAGTTGAAAATTACAGACCCATCTCCCTCATAAATAATGACCTAAAAATTATGACAAAAATCCTCGCCAACCAACTAGCCACCTTTATTAATTGTTACGTCCACAAGGACCAGGTAGGCTTTATTCCAGTGAGACAAAGGCCAGACCAAATCAGGAGAGCGGTCGACATTGTCTCCCTCCTACAATCTAATTGGGCTGGTGGCCCCAAACAAGAAGGAATGATCCTATCCCTAGACTTGCATAAGGCCTTCGACTCGATCGAATGGTCTTCTATTTTCACCTTTTTGGAGAAATGGGGTTTCGGGATCCACTTCATGGTGATCCTCAAATCCCTCTACTCCACCCCGAAGGCCATGATCCGCCTACAAGGCCAATACTCCAATCCCCTTAGTATTGCTAGAGGCACTAGACAGGGGTGCCCTCTCTCGACCCCAATTTTTGCAATGGCAATTTAAACATTGGCAATTGCAATACGCTCTAATCCCAACATCCACGGCGTGACCTGCTGGACACAAGTCTACAAATGCGGTCTTTTTGCAGACGATATGCTCCTCTTTCTCACTTCCCCAATCACCTCCCTCCCCAACCTTTGCAAACTCCTGAAGGAGTTCACAGCGATATCAGGGTTGCAGGTGAACTACACCAAGTCCTATGCTCTCAACATCTCCCTCAAGTCAGAAACAGCAGCATCGCTTCAGAGCGCCTTTTGAATTTAGGTGGAGTGACTCCTCCATAGATTATTTGGGGATCAGACTCACAGCGAAAACTGAACACCTTTACTCAGCTAACTTCCCGCCCACATACCACAAGCTTGAAGCTGATCTGGGAAACTGGACCAAGGGGGAAGTTTCCTGGCTAGGGAGAATCCACTCTATAAAAATGACACTACTGCCGAGACTGCTCTACCTTTTTAGGGCCCTTCAAATACGCATTAAAAAGGATCACCTGAAAGCCTTCGAAAGAAAAGTCAACAAATTCATTTGGGGAGGGAAAGGACATAGAATCCCGCTAAAAACCCTTTTCCTAACCAGACCACAGGGGAGATTGGGGCTGCCCCATCTCTTCTGGTACTATCAAGCAGCTAGAATAGCACAGCTTTCCACAGTTTGTTCCAGGCTGGAGAAGCCTGACTGGATACAAATAGAAAGGCAGGCTACTCCAACCTTCATCCTAGATTTCTTGCTTTGGGTCCCACCAAGAGACCGACCCCCAATCCTCTCCCCAACTCTCTCTCAATCATTAAACATCTGGGACAAACTGAAATCTAACCCTGCGCTGACCTCGAGTGGCCGACCGCTAGCTCACATTTTCAATAACCCAGACTTTATCCCGGGCCTAGACATCAAGGCCTTTAAATGGTGGTTGGACAAGGGGGTTGTATTGAATCGGACACTTCTTCACCCCCACTGGACCTATTTCCCTAGATTTCTGTGTGGACCAATTAGAGATCCCAAACTCAGAATGCTTTAGATTTCACCAGATACGCCACTTTCTTCACGAAATCTGGCCGGGGAAACCATCTCCATCCAGATTCACACCATATGAAATATGATGTGGGCAGTCCACAGAACAGAGGGGTGGAATCTCCGTTATATACCAGTCACTGGCCCATCAGTCAAACAAGACCCCATACATGACCGCCTGGAAGAATGATTTCTCACTCAATTGGGACATAGAGAGATGGTGGGCTTCCTACTCTAGATCATATAAGGGCATTAGGAATGTCTCACTAATTGAATCCAGCCTCAAGGTTATTACCAGATGGTACCATACCCCTGACAGAATGGCCAAAATGTACCCAACAACGGATCGCCGGTGCTTCCGAGGCTGCCAACTTACAGGTTCCATGGCCCACATATGGTGGGAGTGTCCCAGAATAAGGACGTTCTGGAGCAAGATTTTCTCCCTGACCCAAAAAGTATCGGATCTCCAGCTCCCTAGAACCCCAGCCATAGCCCTGCTCAATGCAAATCTTCCCAAAACTTCGAAACACAATCGCAAACTAGTCCACTTCATTTTTTTGAGAGCCAAGCTGACTATTGCCAAAGCCTGGAAACAACCCAAGGTTTCTTCAAGGCTGCTATACATAAAATAGCTTGGATCATGTTCCAAGAGAAACTAACTAGCATTTTCCTCAACACCACAATGCAGTTTGAAGCTACCTGGGAACCCTGGGCCCGTCATATGGGCATCTCCCTTATGCCAGGAGTCCAACCATAAATTTCACCGGCCCATCCGGGGCCACATAATCCTCTCCTGTTGATAGGATCTTTATGCTCTACCCCCCCCTCCACCCCTCTATTCTTCCTCTCCCCCCCTCCTCTACCTCCCCCCTCATAGCCCTTCAAGGTAAAGGGCGAGACTCTCCGGCTTTAGCACGATATGACTTATCATCCGGAGGGCTAACCCGTTGGGGCAACCGAATCAGGCTCCAGAAGTCCTAAACTTTTTATTAGACTCCAGGCCAGACTAATGATGTTGTGTAGAGGCGGGGGCTCGGAGAGATTTGGCTAGGCACAGCATGATCCCATTAGGGGTGCCGGCGGAACCTCTCCTGGTCCCTCATTTCTTAAGTCCTCAGGCTGGATCATGTCTATGGAGATGAAGGAGCTGAAGTAGCAGCTCGGATACCTGTCCTACTGTTAAAATTAATCTGATATCTGATATGTGGTTTATGTATCTCCTCTCCAATTGATGTTATATTGTACAATTGAAATAAAATAAAATATTTTGAAGGGAAATATAAAAAGATGTACATTCTCTAGGCTATATTTATATGGGCATAATATGCCTGGCCTGAGTAATTTCCAATACAAAGTGATGCTGAATTATCTTTTATATAACACATATATGTTTCCAGTGGAAAGAGATAATTCAGCTTCACTTTGTATTGGAAGTTACTCAGGCCAGGCGTACCCCCAGTCCATGCCGATATAACCTAGAGAATGTACATCTTTTTACATTGCAATGTATTGCAATACATCTGTTGTGGCCATATTTTGATCTTGATGAAAACAGCCTATACAAAGTAAATAAGATGAATTATCTCTTTCATCAATAATTTTAACTGGGTTATTACAATTAACATATGCATGCAAGGGTAATGCAAAAACAGAACGAATAAGAAAACATTGGTTTGTCGTAGGGCAGTAGAACAACGCCATGTGCGATTTCGAGTAAGGTAACAGTACAGAGTCAACAATGGGTATCCTTAACAGTATATGTGCTACCTTATTTTAGTAAAGTAGTGGAGGGAGGGGCTGGCTCCTATCCTGGGCACCCCCCACGGGTTCAAGACTGTATCCAGGACCCAAGCCAGCCCTCCCCTCCTTAGATAAGTTCCATTCAATCATATTGGTTGATGTATTGTATTAGAAAACATAGTACAAGAACAATAAAACAAGCAAGTGTCAAAGAGATACTTGGAGAGGTAAGTATGCACCTTGACATCTCTACCTAAGTGTTGTAGCTTAGGGTAGTGGTAGAGATATCAAAGAGTTATCATTGAACCATGCCAACCATGGGTGCCACATTTGGGAGATGTGTTCCCTGCGTCTATTTCTGAGTGTCTGTGTCTGCTTGTATATAAAATGTAGGTGGGTTGTTTGCACCACTTCCCCTAGAGTGGGTGGTGCAGGGTTTTTCCACTTTCTGGTGATGCTCAGTCTAGCTGAGAGTAGGATATGGGATATGGTATGTCTCAGTTGTTTCGGGTAGTGGCCTAATTCAAGAGAGAGGAGTGCTAGACTGGGTCGTGGAGTTATTGCCATTTGGGAGATGTCAGATAACAGCTGGAAAGTTGATTCCCAAAAGAGTGTCAGTTTGGGGCAGCTCCAGTATGTATGGAGCATGTCCCCCTTTTTTCCGCATTGTCTCCAGCATTTATCGTCTAGATTTTATAAAATTTAGATGCTCTATTGGGGATCAAGTACCAGATTTTAATGGATAGTTCCCAGAGAGTGGAGCAACAAGTAACTTTATAAGTGGAGTTGCAGGCTTTAGCCCATTGGTCTGTTGTGTATGTAGAGCCTAGTTCTGATTCCCATTTGAGCAGAAGAGTTGTCTTAGAAACATATGCTTTTTGCTGAAGAATATTATAAAAGAGTCAAATATACCTTTTTGACTAGATAAATGGTTCCTAAGAAATATCCATGCAGGTTGGGGGATGTTACATGCCCACGATGGTGCTGTGTGCAGGTAATGTTTTGCTTGTAGGTAAAGATAAAGGTCTGAGTTTGGTAACCTATATTCTTTTTGTAGGTCAGGAAATGTTTTGATCTTGTCATTAGTGAAGAGGTCGTTAATTTGCATAATACCTTTCTCTTGCCACTTCCTGAAGGATATTAGGTCCATTTTGCTTTGTAAGACTAGCAACGGGATTTTCAAAGCGGCCTTGGTAGGGTAATTTTGGCTAAGTCGTACAAATTTATTCCAAACTTGGACTGTAGCCAACATTGTAGGGGGAATATAGGAGGGTATTCTAGAAGAGAGCGGGTTAGAGAGTAACCATGTGAATAGTTCCCTTTCCGGAATGAAAGAAGCTTCCATTTGTCCCGATAGAGTGTACGGGGAGGGTAAAAACCATTCCCTTGACTGTGTGAGCACTGAGGCCATGTAGTAATCCTTGAAGTCCACATAGCCAGAACCGCCGGCTGTGCGGAGTTTAATCAGTTGGGTGTGTGCGCATCTGGCTTTTTTACCTTGCCATGTGATGGAAGAAAGTATGGTTTGCAACAATTTGAAGTAATTAGTAGGAATGTTAATTGGGAGTGTCCTAAAGAGGTAGAGGATTTGGGGGAGGTGAAGCATTTTAAAAGCCGCTAGGCGTACCATCCACGACATCTCAAGAGACGCCAGCCTGTGCAGATCTTCTTGAAGTTTGCTACGAAAAGCGATATAGTTGTGATGGAATAGTGGTTTAGTGGTTTTAGTTAGCTGAACTCCAAGGTAAGTTATGCTTTTGTTTGCCCAAGTGTATGGGAATTGTTTTTGTAATAGCATGCTAGATGTGGCATCCACACCTAGGTTCAAGATTTAAGATTTAGATTCGTTGACTTTGTAATAAGATATGTTACTAAACCAGGCTAGCGTCTTCTGAAGGGAGGTAGCAGGGTTGGTTATCATGAGTATCACATCATCTGTGAATAAACCGATTTTGTGTTCTTGTCTCCTATGGGGATACCTGCTATTTGTTCATTAGTGCGTATGAGTTGTTCAAGTGGTTCCATTATGAGATTAAATATTAGAGGGGACAGGGGGCATCCCTGTCTAGTACCATTCGAGATACAAAACGGGGATGATAAGGATTCTGCTGCGTACACTTGGGCAGAAGGAGCGGAGTACAAGGCCATTATGGCCTGTATTTGTCCTGTGAACCCAAATTTGGTTGAAACTGAGGAAAGGTACCCCCAATGTACCCTATCGAATGCTTTTTCAGCATCCAGGGACAGGAGTACAGAGGGGGGTACCAGAGTTTTCTACCTGGTGGATGATGTCTATCGTCCTTCTTGTAGTGTCTGAGGACTGGCGGCCTTTTGTGAAGCCTGATTGGTCTTTATAGATGAGTTTCGGGAGAATGTCGATTAGTCTGTTAGCTATCAGTTTCGCATAAATCTTCACATCTACGTTGAGTAGCGATATGGGGCGAAAGTTCTGGGGTGAGGCCGGATCTTTTCCAGGTTTTAGGTGGGTTACTACTATCGCGTTTAGCATTTCCGATGGGAAAGAAGAGGAGGTTGCAGCAGAGTTGTAAACTTTACATAGTGTAGGAGCTAAAAGTTGTTGGATTTTTTGTAGTATTCCCCATTAAACCCATCCAGTCCAGGAGACTTGGAATTTGGAAGATTGTTAATTGTTTGTACTATTTCAGGGACAGTGAAGGGAGTGTTGAGGGAAGATAGTTTTGTTGGCGAGATGGAATGGAGGTTAACTCTCGCTAGGAACTGTAATATTTTGTCTTGGAAAGGTTGAATAGTGTTCTTATCTTCCTTGATGTTATATAGATCGTTGTAGTATTTACTAAATGCGTTTGTGTTCTCGTTGGGTTTAAGTAGTTTTTCTTTTGTATGGGGGTGATATAGGTATGGAATTTTTGATTTGGTCCTGTGTCCCTTAATTCTAAATGCCATCAATGTACCCGCTTTGTTTTCCGTAGCATAGGTGTTTGCCCTAACTTTGGTGTAAGCTTTTTCAAAGGATTCTAGTAGCAGTGAGCGCAACTCGTGTCGTAATTAAGATTTAGAAAGATTTTTGTTTGGAGTAGGGGGGAGGGATGGGATTTGTTCTGAGATTCAGTGAGTTTGATGTTGGCCGTGAGTTGATCTAATTTTTGTGATCTCTGTTTCTTTGCCCTAGCCCCTAGTTGAAAAAAGACACCTCTGATAACGGCCTTGTGAGCGTTCCACACCACCACCGGGTCAGACACTGAGTGAGAGTTAATAGAGAAGAATTATTCTAAGTGCTGTTGGAGAGATTTTGCGAGGGAGGAGTTGTGGAGAAGAAAATTGTTAGTTCTCCATAAGTATGAATTGGGTTGTGATGATTTAGCGTCAATAGTGATACTGATAGGGGCATGGTCCTACCAGGTGGTAGTGTGGATCACCGAGGCTGATACATTTTGAAGCAAGCATTTATCAGAGAGAAATAAATCTATGCGTGAGTAGTAGCGCGGTGATAAATATGTATAGTCATGCTCACTCGCGTGACAACATCTCCAGACGTCAAATAGGTTATTGGAAAAAATGAATGTGTTCAATGGTGATATGTGTCTCTTAGTACCCTCTGTTGAGTCCATGTTGTAATCTGGAACAAGGTAAAGTCTCCACATAGCAACAGGTGTCCCTGCTGGAGGCCTTTTGCTTTTTTCAATATGCTTTTGAAGAAAGACATTTGGTGTTGGTTCAGTGCATACAAGGATATAAGTATATTGGGTGTTGTTGATCATACATAGCAAGATAATATAGCGGCCTTCGGGATCAGTGATGCATTTCTGAAGCTGGAATGAGACCGTGTTTTGTATTGCAATTAACACTCCTCTTTGTTTCCGCGTATAGCAAGATTTGAATATATGGGCAAACAGTTTATGTTGACACAAAGGGGACAAGTCCTGGGCGTAGTGACCTTTGGTGTGTTGGATGTGATGCTGTAACTTACGGTTGGAATGGGTTCTGCAGAAGTTCCTCAGGGAGAACCTGGTGTCCGCAGGTGGGATTTTCCTCTTGGGGACTCTGAGTGAGGCAGAGCACGTGTGAGGATGTCAAGGTCTCGGAAGTACAATGAAATGCACATGAAGTTCTAACGCTGAATGTGCAACAATAAAGCAAACAAGAAGAAAAAAAGAAGTGAAATATAACAAATAGACAAACAAGTCAGCAATACGCAACTTTAGCTGGGTGCTGACTAAACTTGGGGGAAAGTTCGGACTCTGTATTGAAGTGAGCGGTAGGCCAGACCAGACTTTGTGTAGTAGCTCAGCGTGTGTACGGGCAAGTACATTCATTTCATTTTTGATTTATTGTGCCCTCGGTGGATTCCTTGAGGAGTAAGGCTGGATCCCCAAACATCCTTGGATAAAGCGGGTTGTCTTTGATGTGTTTACACATCACTATGGACACCACCGCAATGCCCTCTGGACCTTGTAGGCCCGGACGGAATTGCGACTGGCGCATGCGCAGTGGCTCCCTCCCGTCCGCTCACACGTGCGGTGACGTCAGACGCCGCTCGTGTGTGGGGGGCATAAGAACGCCAGCATCCCAGGCCAATACACATGCCAGGGATTTTACAGGACACCGTTGCACTCATTGTCTTCTGTTCTGGTAGGTATTCCTGTTGAACATTGTCCCTGAGGTAGTTAGTTTATCCTTTCCAAAATACTTATTCCATGCTGACACTGTCTCCTGTCCCTCAGCTTGCCCTATCTGGCGCTGTAACCGGCTGTAGGCTTTTTCTCAGCCCACTATCCTATTGTGTATCCACTTAATGGTAAGTGTTATACTAACCCTGCCTATTGCTGATTTTAGTTTTCGGATTATCTATTGACATAGTCAGTGTGTTATTTATAATTGTATTCTTGAGATTAAACCACATGCCTCAAAATTGCTCCTTTTATTAATTTATAGAGAGACTGTCCCTGCCGTTGTTGGAATTTTTTCCAACACTAGCAATCCTTCGGTGTCCTGTTACCTATTATAAATAGTAATTCATGTAAGTACTTCTTTTGAGACTATGTTAGTCCTATAACTTTCTTGATTAATTAATGGGGGACCACAAGATCCTCCTAGAACCTACTATTATAATGAACTTATTTATATATAATTGTATCCTTTAGATATAAATTCGGCCAGGCCTTTCCTATTGCTCCCTGCAGCTACCTATTGTGATCTTTGCGGGAGGCCTCGCTCTGGAGGTGTGTTACACCTTTCCTGGTGATTTGCAGGTACTTATTCTCCATCTTAGGAATGCTTGGTTGGGGGTTTATGGCTATCTGGTGTTGTGTGGGGGGGGTCCCCTGTGGCTTTATTTGGTTGGTGGGGTCTACCCTGACGGCTGGCAAACTTGTGTACATCTATAATAATTATAACATTTATCTCTTTTGTACGCAATGTATCATCTGTTTCAGTATGTATATTGATTGTTATATTTTTCTCTATAGAGTACACTGTAGCGTTTTAGGTATCAATAATCTGTCCCTGAGGAAGCCATCACTGGCGAAACATGTCAGGCATCTAAAATACCTACCCACTGAACTGGCCGCCACGCTTTTCGGGCCAAGTAATGTGAAGTTTGCTACAGATATGTTTTTGTAATTATGCACACCATGTTCCTGTGATACTGATGTCCATTTTTAAACAATTTTTGTCAAACAATAAAAATTAATTTTAATTCTACAAATTAAGTATATTGTGTTTCTCTTGGCACCGCCATAATCCCTGTACTCCCTCTCTTTGGTTTAACTTCAAAATTTTGGGGATGAGGTGCTGTATCATACTGAGGTTCGCCTAGCCATATAGTAATTTTTGATTTAATCCATTCAGTTTCATCTTTTTGGGCCATACAAGTATTTACCAGGTAATTCACTGTATCTGTGCATTCCTCCATTTTGTCTTCCATGTACTGCACTCTGTCCCCCATCTGCATCATATCAGTTGTAAATGTGTGGATCAGGGAAGACAAATTAGTCATGAGAGAGGACTGCAGTGATAAGAGCATATCTTTCATTGTGGTGTCAAGTACAGGTTGCCCTGATGTAGGAAAGGCTGCTATGGAGGATTGCAGGGAGGATATCACGTGTGCATTGTGTAGGTCTGTACTCACTGTGGTCCCGGCCTGGTAAGCAGAATCCAAGCGCATCCGTGCTTTAGCAGGGCTCTGGGAGATCGGGGAGAGCAGAGGAGAGTTGGTGAGGGGGGGGAGATGTCAATTCTCCTTCTATTCCTCCTGGATCGCTGCTCGGGAGGTCTGTGTAGGCCGATGACAGCCGCAAGGCGGCTCTGACGGTGCCATCTTGCCTGTCTCACCTCCGTTCGGGCCGGAAGGATAAGGCCGTTAGTTTTCGGTGGTTCCTTTCCTCCTTTCTTTTGCGGGACATCATGCCTGCAGGGTCCGCTGGTCTTCTAGAGGTGATGTGGAGTCTTGATGGGACAGAGAACCTGCTCGTTTGCGGTGGTTGTTTGGCCAGCTGAGGAGAGCTCCAGGCTTAGGCTGCCATTTCTCGAGCGTGCAAGCCACGCCCCCCATGAATTATCTCTTAACATACACAGACATATCTTTCCAGTAATAACTGTCCAACTTTCCAGCAATATATAAATCAAAATGCTCCTCCTAACTGCTGTTACCTGTGGTTCTTTTTCTGTTGCTTGCAACTGTATATGCCATTCACTTAAGGTTAGGATTTCCTGTGATGTGATGATGATTAGGCACTGGCAGCGTATCACTCTGCACTGAGTGGGCGGCACCAGCCGGATCTACACAACACGAACACAGGCAGGCAGCCAATCACTGAAGAGGAGCAGCGGAATGGCCGAGCTGCTGAGCGACCGAGCCATCTCATCCGATGATCGGGCCGGGGGTGAGGGAGGGACATCAGATGTGTCAGAGCAGAGAGCAGCCGGCTGACTCAGAAAAAGTCAGTGGCGACCACGGTGGACACTGCAGCTGACAACTGCAACACCTTCTTGATGATTCCGGGGGGGGGGGGGGCAGTTGCCCCCCCGCCCCTACCTGCGGATGCCCATGCTGTCACCATAGCTTGCCACCAGATGCAGCTTGTCACTGTAACCTGCCACCAGATGCAGCGTGTCACTGTAGCCTGCCACCAGATGCAGCGTGTCACTTGTCACTGTAGCCTGCCACCAGATTCAGCGTGCCACTTGTCACTGTAGCCTGCCACTAGACACAGCTTGTCACTTGCCACTGTACCCTGCCACCAGATGCAGCATGTCACTTGCCACTGCAGCCACCAGATGCAGTGAGTCACTTGTCATTAATGCCTGCCACCAGAGGCAGCCTGTCACTTCCCACTGCAGCCACCAAATGCAGCTTGTCACTGGTCACTGTAGCCTGCCACCAGTTTCAGGGTGTCATCTGCCAGTGTGTCCTGCCACTAGATGCAGCTTTTCACTTGCCACTGTAGCCTGCCACCAAATGCAGCATATCACTTGCCACTGCAGCCACCAGATGCCGTGTGTCACTTGCCACTGTAGCCTGCCAGCAGATACAGCTTGTCACTGCACTTGCCACTGTAGCCTGCCACCAGCTGCAGCATGTCACCTGCTACTGTAGCCTGCCACCAGATGCACCTCGTCACTTGTCACTGTAGCCTGCCACTAGATGCAGAGTGTAACTTGCCACTGCAGCCACCAGATGTAGTGTGTCACTTGCCACTGTAGCCTGCCACCAGATGCAGCGTGTCACTGTAGCCTGCCACCAGATGCAGCGTGTCACCCTAGCCTTCCACCAGATGCAGCGTGTCACCTGCTACTGTAGCCTGCCACCAGATGCACCTCGTCACTTGTCACTGTAGCCTGCCACTAGATGCAGAGTGTAACTTGCCACTGCAGCCACCAGATGTAGTGTGTCACTTGCCACTGTAGCCTGCCACCAGATGCAGCGTGTCACTGTAGCCTGCCACCAGATGCACTTCGTCACTTGTCACTGTAGCCTGCCACTAGATGCAGAGTGTAACTTGCCACTGCAGCCACCAGATGTAGTGTGTCACTTGCCACTGTAGCCTGCCACCAGATGCAGCGTGCCACTGTAGCCTGCCACCAGATGCAGCGTGTCACTGTAGCCTGCCACCAGATGCAGCGTGTCACTGTAGCCTGCCATCAGATGCAGCGTGTCACTGTAGCCTGCCACCAGATGCAGCATGTCACTGTAGCCTGCCACCAGATACAGCATGTCACTTGCCACTGTAGCCTGCCACCAGATTCAGCGTGCCACTTGTCACTGTAGCCTGCCACCAGATACAGCTTGTCACTTGCCACTGTACCCTGCCACCAGATGCAGCATGCCACCTGCTACTGTAGCCTGCCACCAGATGCACCTCGTCACTTGTCACTGTAGCCTGCCACTAGATGCAGAGTGTAACTTGCCACTGCAGCCACCAGATGTAGTGTGTCACTTGCCACTGTAGCCTGCCACCAGATGCAGCGTGCCACTGTAGCCTGCCACCAGATGCAGCGTGTCACTGTAGCCTGCCACCAGATGCAGCGTGTCACTGTAGCCTGCCACCAGATGCAGCGTGTCACTGTAGCCTGCCACCAGATGCAGCGTGTCACTGTAGCTTGCCACCAGATACAGCATGTCACTTGCCACTGTAGCCTGCCACCAGATTCAGCGTGCCACTTGTCACTGTAGCCTGCCACCAGATACAGCTTGTCACTTGCCACTGTACCCTGCCACCAGATGCAGCATGTCACTTGCCACTGCAGCCACCAGATGCAGTGAGTCACTTGTCATTAATGCCTGCCACCAGAGGCAGCCTGTCACTTCCCACTGCAGCCACCAAATGCAGCTTGTCACTGGTCACTGTAGCCTGCCACCAGTTTCAGCGTGTCATCTGCCAGTGTGTCCTGCCACTAGATGCAGCTTGTCACTTGCCACTGTAGCTTGCCACCAAATGCAGCATATCACTTGCCACTGCAGCCACCAGATGCCGTGTGTCACTTGCCACTGTAGCCTGCCAGCAGATACAGCTTGTCACTGCACTTGCCACTGTAGCCTGCCACCAGCTGCAGCATGTCACCTGCTACTGTAGCCTGCCACCAGATGCACCTCGTCACTTGTCACTGTAGCCTGCCACTAGATGCAGAGTGTAACTTGCCACTGCAGCCACCAGATGTAGTGTGTCACTTGCCACTGTAGCCTGCCACCAGATGCAGCGTGTCACTGTAGCCTGCCACCAGATGCAGCGTGTCACCCTAGCCTTCCACCAGATGCAGCGTGTCACCTGCTACTGTAGCCTGCCACCAGATGCACCTCGTCACTTGTCACTGTAGCCTGCCACTAGATGCAGAGTGTAACTTGCCACTGCAGCCACCAGATGTAGTGTGTCACTTGCCACTGTAGCCTGCCACCAGATGCAGCGTGTCACTGTAGCCTGCCACCAGATGCACCTCGTCACTTGTCACTGTAGCCTGCCACCAGCTGCAGCATGTCACCTGCTACTGTAGCCTGCCACCAGATGCACCTCGTCACTTGTCACTGTAGCCTGCCACTAGATGCAGAGTGTAACTTGCCACTGCAGCCACCAGATGTAGTGTGTCACTTGCCACTGTAGCCTGCCACCAGATGCATCGTGTCACTGTAGCCTGCCACCAGATGCACCTCGTCACTTGTCACTGTAGCCTGCCACTAAATGCAGAGTGTAACTTGCCACTGCAGCCACCAGATGTAGTGTGTCACTTGCCACTGTAGCCTGCCACCAGATGCAGCGTGTCACTGTAGCCTGCCACCAGATGCAGCGTGTCACTGTAGCCTGCCACCAGATGCAGCATGTCACTGTAGCCTGCCACCAGATGCAGCATGTCACTGTAGCCTGCCACCAGATACAGCATGTCACTTGCCACTGTAGCCTGCCACCAGATGCAACTTGTCACTACCCTGCCACCAGATGCAGCTTGTCACTCTAGCCTGCCACCACAGTCAGCAGATGCAGCTTGTCACTTTGTTAAGGTTTTGTGCAGTGAGAGAACTTACTAAAGTCTCTCACAGCATCTCCCCCCAGCACTACGGCCTACCTAGGAATCCAGCATTTAAGTACAGGAGCGGGAAAACTGGCACATGCGCAGTACAGGACAGGGTTCTGCAGCTTTTGATCCTTTTAGAATTTTGAGCGTATAGAGGCAGACCCAAGAGCGTTGATGCGGGAGGTGATGTAGTCTCTCCCCCCCCCCCCCCCCCCGGCTTTAAACAGGGAACAGACCACCACTGGTCCGCAGCCCTGGAGGTGGGGATCCCTGGTGTATTCCAACAAAGGCTTAGTGACAGTTTTCGAGCATGCCATGCTCTTTCCCAGGCTACTCTGCACTAAATTTTTGACACAGGAGCAAACGCACAAAGCAGTGAACACTGCTAAGGAAAGTTAAATATTCATAAATATGCATATTTGACATGCGCTATTGTGTATTAAATGTACAGGAAAACCATTAATGTTACATAGTTACATAGTAGGTGAGGTTGAAAAAAGACACAAGTCCATCTAGTCCAACCTATGTGTGTGATTATATGTCAGTATTACATTGTATAACCCTGTATGTTGCAGTCGTTCAGGTGCTTATCTAATAGTTTTTTGAAACTATTGATGCCCCCCGCTGAGACCACCGCCTGTGGAATGGAATTCCACATCCTTGCCGCTCTTACAGTAAAGAACCCTCTACGTAGTTTAATGTTAAAACTCTTTTCCTCTAATTTTAATGCGTGCCCTTCCGTGAAAAAGTTATATCCCTATTGTGGGGTCACCAGTATGGTATTTGTACATTGACATCGTATCCCATCTCAAGCGTGTCTTTTTTTTTTTTTTATGAAGAGGGTTAATACTTAGCAGATTTCTTAGTTGAGGTGTGCCTAGTCATCCTGATATGTGCTACTTCTAGTGTAAATGTTTGCTTAGCATTCTCCATAAAAGATCAGTATTGACACTTGGTTGATGTTACTATTATTATTATTTAAGATACCAGTTTTAATTAATTATTATGCATTGCTCTCAAATTCCTGTTGCTTATTATAAACACCCCATTATAAGACACCCTGGACACATCATTCCTTATTTTGTCCAGAAAGATACATATGATATGATTTTCATATATAATACTGTAAAAAAAAATCATAGTGTGAAAAAATAACTATTACATTTTTAAAAAAAATCCAATTTAGTCCACAATTATGAGAAATTGTATTACATATTTTAATAAGGCCTTGGCCTTAATACCCTTTCAGACTCTATGAGGGAAGCACTCATAGTCCTTGTTCTAAAACCAGGGAAAGATTCCACTTGGCATGACTTAGCTCACCGATGAGAAGTGACCTGAAGGTTTCACCAAGCATTGTTTTCACAGGCTCTTTACAGATTTACAGTTCCCCATCTGCACATTAAGGGAGAGCTGTGATTTAATTGGAAACCCATAGGGCCTTTGACAGTGCTGAATGGCCCTATTTGCTACAAATCCTGCAACTATTTGGATTCAGCCCTAAATTTACTAATTGGGTAAAGGTTTTCTTTTACCTCCCCAGCTGCATTGATCAGGGTAAACAATACTATCTCTCGAACATTTCCCATTCACCAGAGAACCCCCTTAATGTGCAGATGGGGGAACTGTAAATCTGTAAAGAGCCTGTGAAAACAATGCTTGGTGAAACCTTCAGGTCACTTCTCATCAGTGAGCTAATGTATAAAATTTTAGTGCCAATTGTATTATAATAGCTAGGATGATACAAGTCATGCCAACAGGACTGCCTCTTATTATCTACTTTATCTGCCTTAGCAATAGAATGCATCACTGCCTTGATCTGCTCTTCCATCTGCATTACACGCTCCTGAGACCTGCACTCTGTGCATTATGCACTCCTGCCTTTACTGTCTGTGTTATTCACTCCTGACCTCTGCGCCATCTGCATTATGCACTCCTGATCCCTGTGTAGAAAAAAATAGAAAAAAAGAAAATTGACTTTTGAGGCTTCCACTCACTCTGCACTCTGTGTGCTGAACACTCATGACCACTACACCTCAGTGCGTTACTCACTCCTGACCCCTACACCCTGTACATTATGCACTTATGAGCCCTGCACTATAGACAGTATGTTGTACATTTCATATTCTAAACCACTGCACTCTGTATGCTGAGCTTTATATGACATTCTCCTGACCACTGCACTCTGAGTACATTATATAGTCCTGAAGTTCTTTAAGGTAAGCTGTGTGCAGGGAAGCTTATGTAAAAGAAAATTTTATTTTCATTGTGCTGTTGCCTGTACAGTACATGTCTGTTAGACCCCTGCTTATGGAATAATAGTTAAAGCATATTTTTGGAGTAAATGGACAGTATGGTATGCTGTCTATACAGCGAGTAGGCTCAGGTTTTATTCAATCAAGCCCCTTTAACCCCTACCACGCTTAGTAAAATTTGGCCACACCCAGAATTTGGCACTTTATTATTGCAGATAACTTTCTGTAGGTGGGAGTTATTGAAAAAAATATCGGACTGAGGTGCATGATATGCTAGGTGCACCACTAGGACTTGGCACCCAAACTTTTGTTTAGTTCATCGCTAGCAGTGACTACTGTGAACTATTGCACTATATAAATATAAGAAAATATACATAATAAATATACAGTAAATAGAGCCAAAAGGAGGCTTCTTTTGGTTTTGCCAATTAACTGCAGTGAACCCACAAACACATCTTGAAAGAGGTTCCACTTATAAATAGGGATGAGCCGAATACCCCCCAGTTTGGTTCGCGGCAGAGCATGCGAACAGACCAAAAATTCATGCGAACACGTGAACTCTGTTAAAGTCTATGGGACGCGAACGTCAAAAACCAAAAGTGCTCATTTTAAAGGCTAATATGCAAGTTATTGTCATAAAAAGTGCTTGGGGACCTGGGTCCTGCCCCTGGGGACATGAATCCATGCAAAAAAAAGATTTAAAAATGGCCATTTTTTCGGGAGCAGTGATTTTAATAATGCTTAAAATGAAACAATAAAAGTGAAATATTCCTTTAAATATCGTGCCTGGGGGGTGTCTATAGTATGCCTGTAAAGCAGCAAATTTTTTCCGTGTTTAGAACAGTCCCTGCACAAAATAACATTTCTAAAGGAATAAAAGTCATTTAAAACTGCTTGCGGCTGTAATGTAATGTTGCCCCCCCTCCCCCCAGCCCATTACCAGGCCCTTTGGGTCTGGTATGGATATTCAAGTGAACCCCACACCCAAATTAAAAAAAAAAGGCGTGGGGCCCCCAGGCCCTATATACTCTAAACAGCAGCAGTATACACACGGTCCCGGGTTACAAACAAGATAGGGACTGTAGATTTGTTCTTAAGTTGAATCTGTTTGTAATTTGGAACAGGTACATTTTCTAAGTGTAGCTCCAGACATAAAATCTATTTTGAAGCTTTTTGGATATCATAGGGAAGGGTTATCATCACCCCTGTAACATTTCTTTTGCTGTCTGTGCCCCTGTTCAGAGTATTTCACCTCACTTTCTGTCCCAATGAGAATTGGATTTTGAAATTTGGGTTGTTGTAGAAACAAGGATTGGTGATAAAGCATCAGTGGAGACACCTTTTTCCCATATTAACTCTTACAGGAGAAAATTTCCTTTCCTAGGGGCAAATTTCCTCTCACTTCCTGTTTTCTCCCTCCGTTTGTAAGTAGGAGTTGTTTGTAAGTCGGATGTTTGAAAACAGGGGACCGCCTGTATATACTATACGGCCTGCCCTATACACTTGGCGGAAAATTGGGCCTTAGATGTTGGTGGTACCAGAACACTGTAAGCCCTCACAGTTACTCTTGGTGGATGCTGGAAAGGGCCCTGCTGTGAAATATTATATCAAGAATTGTAATTACGCGCCCCTGTTGAACAGGGGCATAAAAATTGGGTCTTAGGTGGCGCTGGTGGTGGTGGTGTTGGCACAACACTGTAAAGCCTCACAGATACTTTTGCTGAGCGCAGGAACAAGTCCTGCTGTGAAATATTAGATCAAAAATTGTAATTACGGGCCCCTGTTAAACAGGGGCATAAAAATTGGGCCTCAGGCGGTGGTGGTGGTGGTGGCACAACACTGTAAAGCCTCACAGATACTTTTGTTGAGCGCAGATACAGGTCCTGCTGTGAAATATTAGATCAAAAATTGTAATTATGTGCCCCTGTTAAACAAGGGCAGAACAATTGGGCCTTAGATGGTGGTGGTGGTGATGGCACAACAATGTAAAGCCTCACAGATACTTTTTTTGAGAGTAGGAATGGGCCCTGCTGTGAAATATTAGATCAAAAATTGTAAATACGCACCCCTGTTAAACAGGGGCAGAAAAATTGGGCCTTAGTCAGTGGTGGTGGTGCCACAACACTGAAACTCCTCACAGATACTCTTGTTGAGCGCAGGAACGAGCCCTGCTGTTAAATATTTGACCAAAATTGTAATTACGCGCCCCTGTTAAACAGGGGCATAAAAATTGGGCCTTAGGCAGTGGTGGTGGTGGTGGCACAACACTGTAATGCCTCAGATACTTTTGTTGAGTGCAGGTTAGCTGTTAGCTGTCCAACTTTCCAGCAATATATAAATCAAAATGCTCCTCCTAACTGCTGTTACCTGTGGTTCTTCTTCTGTTGCAACTCTATATGCCATTCACTTACGGTTAGGATTTCCCGTGATGTGATGATGATTAGGCACTGGAAGCATATCACTCTGCACTGAGTGGGCGGCACCAGCCGGATCTACACAACACGAACACAGGCAGGCAGCCAATCACTGAAGAGGAGCAGCGGAATGGCCGAGCTGCTGAGCGACCGAGCCATCTCATCCGATGATCGGGCCGGGGGTGAGGGAGGGACATCAGATGTGTCAGAGCCGAGAGCAGCCGGCTGACTCAGAAAAAGTCAGTGGCGGCCACGGTGGACACTGCAGCTGGCAACTGCAACACCTTCTTGACGATTCCGGGGGGGGGGGGGGGCAGTTGCCCCCCCCCCTACCTGCGGATACCCATGCCGTCACCATAGTTTGCCACCAGATGCAGCTTGTCACTGTAACCTGCCACCAGATGCAGCGTGTCACTGTAGCCTGCCACCAGATACAGCGTGTCACTTGTCACTGTAGCCTGCCACCAGATTCGGCATGCCACTTGTCACTGTAGCCTGCCACCAGATACAGCTTGTCACTTGCCACTGTACCCTGCCACCAGATGCAGCATGTCACTTGCCACTGCAGCCACCAGATGCAGTGAGTCACTTGTCATTAATGCCTGCCACCAGATGCATCCTGTCACTTCCCACTGCAGCCACCAAATGCAGCTTGTCACTGGTCACTGTAGCCTGCCACCAGTTTCAGCATGTCATCTGCCAGTGTGTCCTGCCACTAGATGCAGCTTGTCACTTGCCACTGTAGCCTGCCACCAAATGCAGCATGTCACTTGCCACTGCAGCCACCAGATGCCGTGTGTCACTTGCCACTGTAGCCTGCCAGCAGATACAGCTTGTCACTGCACTTGCCACTGTAGCCTGCCACCAGCTGCAGCATGTCACCTGCTACTGTAGCCTGCCACCAGATGCAGCGTGTCACTGTAGCCTGCCACCAGATGCAGCGTGTCACTGTAGCCTGCCACCAGATGCAGCGTGTCACTGTAGCCTGCCACCAGATGCAGCGTGTCACTGTAGCCTGCCACCAGATGCAGCGTGTCACTTGTCACTGTAGCCTGCCACCAGATTCAGCGTGCCACTTGTCACTGTAGCCTGCCACCAGATACAGCTTGTCACTTGCCACTGTACCCTGCCACCAGATCCAGCATGTCACTTGCCACTGCAGCCACCAGATGCAGTGAGTCACTTGTCATTAATGCCTGCCACCAGAGGCAGCCTGTCACTTCCCACTGCAGCCACCAAATGCAGCTTGTCACTGGTCACTGTAGCCTGCCACCAGTTTTAGCGTGTCATCTGCCAGTGTGTCCTGCCACTAGATGCAGCTTGTCACTTGCCACTGTAGCCTGCCACCAAATGCAGCATGTCACTTGCCACTGCAGCCACCAGATGCCATGTGTCACTTGCCACTGTAGCCTGCCAGCAGATACAGCTTGTCACTGCACTTGCCACTGTAGCCTGCCACCAGCTGCAGCATGTCACCTGCTACTGTAGCCTGCCACCAGATGCACCTCGTCACTTGTCACTGTAGCCTGCCACTAGATCCAGAGTGTAACTTGCCACTGCAGCCACCAGATGTAGTGTGTCACTTGCCACTGTAGCCTGCCACCAGATGCAGCGTGTCACTGTAGCCTGCCACCAGATGCAGCGTGTCACTGTAGCCTGCCACCAGATGCAGCGTGTCACTGTAGCCTGCCACCAGATGCAGCGTGTCACTGTAGCCTGCCACCAGATGCAGCGTGTCACTGTAGCCTGCCACCAGATACAGCATGTCACTTGCCACTGTAGCCTGCCACCAGATGCAACTTGTCACTACCCTGCCACCAGATGCAGCTTGTCACTCTAGCCTGCCACCACAGTCAGCAGATGCAGCTTGTCACTTTGTTAAGGTTTTGTGCAGTGGGAGAACTTACTAAAGTCTCTCGCAGCATCTCCCCCCAGCACTACGGCCTACCTAGGAATCCAGCATTTAAGTACAGGAGCGGGAAAACTGGCACATGCGCAGTACAGGACAGGGTTCTGCAGCTGATCCTTTTAGAATTTTGAGCGTATAGAGGCAGACCCAAGAGCGTTGATGCGGGAGGTGATGTAGTCTTTCTTCCCCCCCCCCGGCTTTAAACAGGGCACAGACCACCACTGGTCGGCAGCCCTGGAGGTGGGGATCCCTGGTGTATTCCAACAAAGGCTTAGTGACAGTTTTCGAGCATGCCATGCTCTTTCCAAGGCTACTCTGCACTAAATTTTTGACACAGGAGCAAACGCACAAAGCAGTGAACACTGCTAAGAAAAGTTAAATATTCATAAATATGCATATTTGACATGCGCTATTGTGTATTAAATGTACAGGAAAACCATTAATGTTACATAGTTACATAGTAGGTGAGGTTGAAAAAAGAAACAAGTCCATCTAGTCCAACCTATGTGTGTGATTATATGTCAGTATTACATTGTATAACCCTGTATGTTGCAGTCGTTCAGGTGCTTATCTAATAGTTTTTTGAAACTATTGATGGCCCCCGCTGAGACCACCGCCTGTGGAATGGAATTCCACATCCTTGCCGCTCTTACAGTAAAGAACCCTCTACGTAGTTTAAGGTTAAACCTCTTTTCCTCTAATTTTAATGCATGCCCTTCCGTGAAAAAGTTATATCCCTATTGTGGGGTCACCAGTATGGTATTTATACATTGACATCATATCCCATCTCAAGCGTCTCTTTTTTTTTTTATGAAGAGGGTTAATACTTAGCAGATTTCTTAGTTGAGTTGTGCCTAGTCATCCTGATATGTGCTACTTCTATTGTAAATGTTTGCTTAGCATTCTCCATAAAAGATCAGTATTGACACTTGGTTGATGTTACTATTATTATTTAAGATACCAGTTTTAATTAATTATTATGCATTGCTCTCAAATTCCTGTTGCTTATTATAAACACCCCATTATAAGACACCCTGGACACATTATTCCTTATTTTGTCCAGAAAGATACATATGATATGATTTTCATATATAATACTGTAAAAAAAATCATAGTGTGAAAAAATAACTATTACATTTTTTTTTAAAAATCCAATTTAGTCCACAATTATGAGAAATTGTATTACATATTTTAATAAGGCCTTGGCCTTAATACCCTTTCAGACTCTATGAGGGAAGCACTCATAGTCCTTGTTCTAAAACCAGGGAAAGATTCCACTTGGCATGACTTGGCTCACTTATGAGAAGTGACCTGAAGGTTTCACCAAGCATTGTTTTCACAGGCTCTTTACAGATTTACAGTTCCCCATCTGCACATTAAGGGAGAGCTGTGATTTAATTGGAAACCCATAGGGCCTTTGACAGTGCTGAATGGCCCTATTTGCTACAAATCCTGCAACTATTTGGATTCAGCCCTAAATTTACTAATTGGGTAAAGGTTTTCTTTTACCTCCCCAGCTGCATTGATCAGGGTAAACAATACTATCTCTCGAACATTTCCCATTCACCAGAGAACCCCCTTAATGTGCAGATGGGGGAACTGTAAATCTGTAAAGAGCCTGTGAAAACAATGCTTGGTGAAACCTTCAGGTCACTTTTCATCAGTGAGCTAATGTATAAAATTTTAGTGCCAATTGTATTATAATAGCTAGGATGATACAAGTCATGCCAACAGGACTGCCTCTTATTATCTACTTTATCTGCCTTAGCAATAGAATGCATCACTGCCTTGATCTGCTCTTCCATCTGCATTACACGCTCCTGAGACCTGCACTCTGTGCATTATGCACTCCTGCCTTTACTGTCTGTGTTATTCACTCCTGACCTCTGCGCCATCTGCATTATGCACTCCTGATCCCTGTGTAGAAAAAAAAAGAAAATTTACTTTTGAGGCTTCCACTCACTCTGCACTCTGTGTGCTGAACACTCATGACCACTACACCTCATTGCGTTACTCACTCCTGACCCCTACACCCTGTACATTATGCACTTATGAGCCCTGCACTATAGACAGTATGTTGTACATTTCATATTCTAAACCACTGCACTCTGTATGCTGAGCTTTATATGACATTCTCCTGACCACTGCACTCTGAGTACATTATATACTCCTGAAGTTCTTTAAGGTAAGCTGTGTGCAGGGAAGCTTATGTAAAAGAAAATTTTATTTTCATTGTGCTGTTGCCTGTACAGTACATGTCTGTTAGACCCCTGCTTATGGAATAATAGTTAAAGCATATTTTTGGAGTAAATGGACAGTATGGTATGCTGTCTATACAGCGAGTAGGCTCAGGTTTTATTCAATCAAGCCCCTTTAACCCCTCCCACGCTTAGTAAAATTTGGCCACACCCAGAATTTGGCACTTTATTATTGCAGATAACTTTCTGTAGGTGGGAGTTATTGAAAAAAATATCGGACTGAGGTGCATGATATGCTAGGTGCACCACTAGGACTTGGCACCCAAACTTTTGTTTAGTTCATCGCTAGCAGTGACTACTGTGAACTATTGCACTATATAAATATAAGAAAATATACATAATAAATATACAGTAAATAGAGCCAAAAGGAGGCTTCTTTTGGTTTTGCCAATTAACTGCAGTGAACCCACAAACACATCTTGAAAGAGGTTCAACTTATAAATAGGGATGAGCCGAATACCCCCCCAGTTTGGTTCGCGGCAGAGCATGCGAACAGACCAAAAATTCATGCGAACACGTGAACTCTGTTAAAGTCTATGGGACGCGAACGTCAAAAACCAAAAGTGCTCATTTTAAAGGCTAATATGCAAGTTATTGTCATAAAAAGTGCTTGGGGACCTGGGTCCTGCCCCTGGGGACATGAATCCATGCAAAAAAAAGATTTAAAAACGGCCATTTTTTCGGGAGCAGTGATTTTAATAATGCTTAAAGTGAAACAATAAAAGTGAAATATTCCTTTAAATATAGTGCCTGGGGGGTTTCTATAGTATGCCTGTAAAGCAGCAAATTTTTCCCGTGTTTAGAACAGTCCCTGCACAAAATAACATTTCTAAAGGAATAAAAGTCATTTAAAACTTGCTTGCGGCTGTAATGTAATGTTGCCCCCCCTCCTCCCAGACCATTACCAGGCCCTTTGGGTCTGGTATGGATATTCAAGTGAACCCCACACCCAAATTAAAAAAAAAAGGCGTGGGGCCCCCTATATACTCTAAACAGCAGCAGTATACACACGGTCCCCGGGTTACAAACAAGATAGGGACTGTAGATTTGTTCTTAAGTTGAATCTGTTTGTAATTTGGAACAGGTACATTTTCTAAGTATAGCTCCAGACATAAAATCTATTTTGAAGCTTTTTGGATATCATAGGGAAGGGTTATCATCACCCCTGTAACATTTCTTTTGCTGTCTGTGCCCCTGTTCAGAGTATTTCACCTCACTTTCTGTCCCAAAGAGAATTGGATTTTGAAAATTTTGGGTTGTTGTAGAAACAAGGATTGGTGATAAAGCATCAGTGGAGACACCTTTTTCCCATATTAACTCTTACAGGAGAAAATTTCCTTTCCTAGGGGCAAATTTCCTCTCACTTCCTGTTTTCTCCCTCCGTTTGTAAGTAGGAGTTGTTTGTAAGTCGAATGTTTGAAAATAGGGGACCGCCTGTATATACTATATGGCCTGCCCTATACACTTGGCGGAAAATTGGGCCTTAGATGTTGGTGGTACCAGAACACTGTAAGCCCTCACAGTTACTCTTGGTGGATGCTGGAAAGGGCCCTGCTGTGAAATATTATATCAAGAATTGTAATTACGCGCCCCTGTTGAACAGGGGCATACAAATTGGGCCTTAGGTGGCGCTGGTGGTGGTGGTGTTGGCACAACACTGTAAAGCCTCACAGATACTTTTGCTGAGCGCAGGAACAGGTCCTGCTGTGAAATATTAGATCAAAAATTTTAATTACGGCCCCTGTTAAACAGGGGCATAAAAATTGGGCCTCAGGCGGCGGTGGTGGTGGCACAACACTGTAAAGCCTCACAGATACTTTTGTTGAGCGCAGATACAGGTCCTGCTGTGAAATATTAGATCAAAAATTGTAATTATGTGCCCCTGTTAAACAAGGGCAGAACAATTGGGCCTTAGATGGTGGTGGTGGTGATGGCACAACAATGTAAAGCCTCACAGATACTTTTTTTGGAGAGTAGGAATGGGCCCTGCTGTGAAATATTAGATCAAAAATTGTAAATACGCACCCCTGTTAAACAGGGGCAGAAAAATTGGGCCTTAGTCAGTGGTGGTGGTGCCACAACACTGAAACTCCTCACAGATACTCTTGTTGAGCGCAGGAACGAGCCCTGCTGTTAAATATTTGATCAAAATTGTAATTACGCGCCCCTGTTAAACAGGGGCATAAATATTGGGCCTTAGGCAGTGGTGGTGGTGGTGGCACAACACTGTAATGCCTCAGATACTTTTGTTGAGCGCAGGAACAGGCCTTGCTGTGAAATATTAGATCAAAAATTGTAAGTACGTGGCCCTGTTAAACAGGGGCAGAAAAATTGGGCCTTAGGTGGTGGTGGTGGCAAAACACTGTAAAGCCTCACAGATACTTTTGTTGAGCGTAGGAATGGGCCCTGCTGTGAAATATTAGATCAAAAATTGTTAATACGCACCCCCGTTAAACAGGGGCAGAAAAATTGGGCCATAGGCAGTGGTGGTGGTGGCACAACACTGTAAAGCCTCACAGATACTTTTGTTGAGCGCAGGAAAAGGCCCTGCTGTGAAATATTAGATCAAAAATTGTAATTACGCACCCCTGTTAAACAGGGGCAGAAAAATAGGGCCTTAGGCAGTGGTGGTGGTGCCACAACACTGAAACTCCTCACAGATACTCTTGTTGAGCGCAGGAACAAGCACTGCTGTTAAATATTTGACCAAAAATTGTAATTACGTGCTCCTGTTAAACAGGGGCATAAAAATTGGCCCTTAGGAAGTGGTGGTGGTGGTGGCACAACACTGTAATGCCTCACAGATACTTTTGTTGAGCGCAGGAACAGGCGCTGCTGTGAAATATTAGATCAAAAATTGTAATTACGTGCCCCTGTTAAACAGGGGCAGAAAAATTGGGCTTTAGGTGGTGCTGGCACAACACTGTAAAGCCTCACAGATACTCTTGTTGAGTGCAGGAACGAGCCCTGCTGTTAAATATTTGATCAATTATGCTCCCCTGTTAAACAGGGGCAGAAAAATTGGGCCTTAGGCAGTGGGGATGGTGCCACAAAACTGAAACCCCTCACAGATACTTTTGTTGAGCGCAGGAACAGACCCTGCTGTGAAATATTAGATCAAAAATTGTAATAACGTGCCCCTGTTAAACAGGGGCAGAAAAATTGGGTCTTAGGCAGTGGTGGTGGCACAACACTGTAAAGCCTCACAGATACTTTTGTTGAGTGTAGGAACGGGCCCTGCTGTGAAATATTAGATCAAAAATTGTAATTACTTGCCCCTGGTAAACAGGGGCAGAAAAATTGGGCCTTAGGCGGTGGTGGTGGTGGCACAACACTGTAAAGCCTCACAGATACTTTTGTTGAGCACAGGAGCAAGCCCTGCTGTTAAATATTTGATCAAAAATTGTAATTATGTGCCCCTGTTAAACAGGGACATACAAATTGGGCCTTAGGCAGTGGTGGTGGTGCCCTAAACCGAAAATATTCCTAGAAGCTATAATCATTAAGATTGAGAAGGAATAGGATAGTCACTCAGCATATGCAGTCTTCAAAGGATCCCACATCCATAAAAAAATCAATTGGTTACATCAGCATCAGGTACTTGGTAGCTGGTGATCCAAGACTGATTCATTTTTATGAATGTGAGCCGATCAACAGAGTCTATGGACAGGCTCACTCTGTGATTGGTTACAAAGCCTCCAGCAGCACTGAATGTGCGTTCAGAAAGAACACTGGATGCAGGACAGGCCAGTAGCTCAAATGCATATTGAGCAAGCACTGGCCAGTGGTCCATCCTCAAGACGCAGTAATCCAGTGGATGCTCTGTTGGAAAGGTCTCCAAGTCTGATCTTGCCATTATATATTCCTGCACCATGTAATTCAGACGCCGGCGATGGTTGCTGGAACCAATCAGACCTGGGCGCTGTGGACTGAAGATTTGTCTGAAGGCATCGGTCAGCCGGCCACCTTCTCCACCGCTCTTTCTGTGACTGCACAAAGCCTCAGCAACATGTTGTCCAGCAGCAGGAAATTGTAACCTCCCAGGCTCTGGAAACTCATTGCACAAACCTTTCTGCAAGGCCTCCCGAAGATGTTTCATCCTCTGCTCTGCTCCCTCTGCGAAGGCTGGATAAGTTCTGCAACCTTACCCTTGTAACGTGGATCAAGAAGGGTTGCCAGCCAGTAATAATCCCTCTCCTCTATACCACGAATCCTAGGGTCCTTTCGCAGGCTTTGCAGGATCAGGGAGGCCATGCAGCGTAGGTTTGCAGAGGCATTCGATGCATGGCCTCTCTGATCCTGCAAAGCCTGCGAAAGGACCCTAGGATTAGAAGAGGAGGAGGAGGAGGATTGTGTCAGCATAAATGTGGAGGATAACACTCAGGATAACACTGTAGGAGGCTGGGAGAAGGTGGTTGAGGATCACAACTCTATGGGTTTCTGGGGACTGCAAACGATCCCTTGAAGACTGCTGATGATGTGTCAGCATGGAGATGGAGGATAACACTCAGCATCATCAGCAGTCTTCAAGGGATTGTTTGCAGTCCCCAGAAACCCATAGAGTTGTGATCCTCAACCACCTTCTCCCAGCCACGTACAGTGTTATCCTCCATCTCCATGCTGACACAATCCTCCTCCTCCTCTTCCTGTATGATTGGCGGGCCTGCAGGAATACTAGTATCTGGATAAACGGGGGCCTTGAGAGGTAAGGAAGTCCTCCTCTTCCTCCCGCTGTTCTGCCTCAAGTGCCTTGTCCATTATTCCACAAAGCATGTGCTCCAATAGGAAGACAAGAGGGACAGTATAACTGATGCATGCACTGTCACTGCTCACCATCCTCGTGGCCTCCTCAAATGGTGACAGGACAGTGCATGCATCCTTGATCAGTAGCCACTGGCGTGGTGAGAAAAAACCAAGCTCCCTGACCCTGTCCTGGTGCCATACTCATACAGGTACTCATTGATGGCCCTCTGCTGCGTGTGCAGCTGCTGCAGCATTGCCAACGTTGATTTCCACCTGGTGGGCATGTCACAAATGAGGCGGTTCTTGGGCAGGTTGCATTCTCTTTGAATGTCAGCCAGCTGAGCACTGGATTTATATGACCGGCGGAAATTACCACAGACTTTCCTGGCCTGCCTCAGGAGATCCTGTAAGCCCGAGTACCTGCTCAAGAACTGCTGCACCACCAAATTCAGGACGTCAGTCAAACAGGGAACATGAGTCAAGTGTCCCTGTCGGAGGGCGGAGAGGAACTCAACTGAGGTAGGGAAATTTGCCTGCTAAAATCCAATGTTGGTGTACAGTTAGCAGATTGACCGCAAGTTCTTATATAGGAAAAATAGAAATAGGAAACCTATTTCTATACCTTCATTCCTCTCAGTGCAGTTTCTGAGAGGACTGGAGGTATAGTGGGGTTAGAGATCCCAGCTGATAAGGAGCAAGGAGAGGTCCGCCTTGTTCTTTAATGTGGGTCTTTTAGGTGCTGTTGCCAACAGACTGCATGGGAGGTCGTTGTATGTCTTGTCAAGCATGTGGTGCCCAAGCGGCTGCTGTTTTGGCCACGCTTGATACGCTTCAGAGATATGTTGCAAACAGCAACGGTGCGATCTGCTGCACACGTGTCAAAAAAGGCCCACACCAAAGAACTTTTCAAAATATGTGGGGAGTCAGCAGTGCCCTGCACCTGCTTAGCTCTGCGGTGTGATGCAGTAGGGTGGCTGCCCTTAAACTGCCCCCTGGAGAGCATCCTGCCTCGTTGGAGATGTGCCTCCTCCCCTCTTCTTTCAGCCACCCAAGTAGAGTCAGTGACCTCATCATCCCCTCCCTCCTCGTCACTGGAGCAAACTTGGCAGTATGCTGCAGCTGGGAGAACATGACTGCCAGTTTCATGACCCTCTTGGGCACCCCCTCTCTCTAGGTTCATGTTATTCCCTTCCTCAACCTGGGTACCATCATCGGAGCCTTCAAATCGCTGCGCATCCTCCTGCAGCATGTACCCAACACTGTGGTCGAATAGTTCGGGGGACTCCTCCATGCATGATGGTTGGGCTAGGGAAGGAGTGACTGTTGACATGGAGCCGATAGAATAGGCCGATTTGGCAGCTGCATTGGCAGACAAACTACTCTGAGCCTGGGTGACAGAGGAGAAGGAGGATGAGGAGGGTTTTGTTATCCATTCCACCAACTCTTCTGCATGTTGTGGCTCAATAACATGGCCAGCTGCAGAAAAATAGGACAAGCGTACCCCACGGCCGGGTGCTGAGGATGCACCATGTCAACAACAAGCACTGTCAACTGTAGACACAGAGCCTGCTTGCCCTCTTTTAGTGGCCTGTGAGCGTCTGCCTCTCCTTGGTGGCCTTCCGGACATGCTGTAAATTTTGTTTAGCAGAACCACACTACACTGAATTGTGTACTGTGTACACCACCAGGAAAGTAGTAGCAACTGCACTAGGGGTGCATGGTACTGTGTACACCAACAGAAGTGTAATAACAACTATGGGTGCACTGTATGTATTGTGTACACCACCAGGAAAGTAGTAGCAACTGCACTAGGGGTGCACGGTACTGTGTACACCAACAGAAGTGTTATAAAAACTATGGGTGTACTGTATTGTGTACACCACCAGAAAAGCAGTAGCAATCGCACTATGGGTGCACAGTACTGTATACTGAATACTAGAGTATATTAGTATACGCTAAGAATATTCTAAGTATATTAGAAACAGTACACCAGGAACAGCCTGCAGTGAGATGTAGCTAAACTGTATGCAGTGGAGATTTATATATATATATATATATAAGACTATCTGTATATATATACATATATTAAATACACTGCAGCTAACTGACTCACCTGCCTGCCTGAAGTTTATTAGAAACAGTACACCAGGAACGGACTGCAGTCAGATCTAGCTAAACTGGATACAGTGGATATATATATATATATATATATATATATATATATATATATATATATATATATATATATATATATATATATTAAATACACTGCAGCTAACTGATTAATCTGCCTGCCTGCTCAATCTAAATGAGACTCTCTCTCCATCCACGCCAAGAACACACTACACGAGGCCGACGTGCAGGCGGCCTTATATAGTATAGTCTTACAGTATATGTTGTAATATCTACAGTATGTGAATACAGTTATGTTATCAGGAACTAAATGTTGTTGAGTCATCTAAGAGAGAACTCAATTGAATCCTCTGTATGTATTACTGTATTGCAGTCAGACTGCATATACAGTGATAAATATGCTGCTCTTTTAATGTTTTTTTTTTTAATTTCTAAATGCTACAGCAAGGGATAAAATATCCAGTGCTGGTAGCACTTTTTAAAGTCAGACCTCTGCTCACACAAGCAACAGCCTGTGTCTCTGGTGGTCCAACACCCCCCCCCCCCCCCCCCCCCGCCTACTGCTTCAATCAACAGAATTGCTCAAAGAGCTACTAATTAAAAAACAAAAAAAGAAATGTATTTATTACTCTTATACTGTATGTATATTTCCTTTCAGCCAGTGTGTTTGTTTGTGGTTTTCTTTATTTTTTTATTCTGATTTTCACTTAATCCCCCACCACATTTCCCTTGACTACATTTTTAATTATACTTAAAGCAGAATCACAAGCACCATCATATTCCTAGTTTTAGAGGTATTAGTAAATGTTTACCTCTGCACTGTGGTAAATCAATCTCTAGTTTAAAAGAAAAAAAAGCTTAAAAGGACTCCTAATTAGTTTCATTGGTACAGTACCTGTTGTGCATGAGCAATAAATATATATAGACACCAGCACTGGTATTGTGTCACCAACTCCGTCTACTCTTGGCAACTCACAAAATGCATAGCCACAGTTTCATCACAGTCTGCATTTTGTGAATGGCCAAACTTAAATGGGGTGAAGACACGTTGCCAGCTCTGTATATCATACATGCAGTGCTAATGTCTGCAGGGGGGTTGACGCATGATGGAAAGATTACTATCTGACAAAACTGAAGAGAGTCTTTTTAAGCTTTTTGAAGAAATCATATATTAACTTAGTACACAGCAAAGGTCGAAAATGCTGCTGCCTAGATTTGAGCTTAAAGTATAACCACAAAAATGTTATCAAGGGAAATGTGATGGGAGATTAAGTGAAAAATCAGAACCACGAAAAACACACTGACTGAAAAAAAGGATGACATATCAGTTTTAATTACAATTTGTACATACTGAATCATAATGAAAAGTAAACTCTCTACGATTAAGCTCCTTCTGGGCAAAAAATGTTAGAGGGGGTTCTCCCATGGGTAGGAGATAAGACTGAAGCCATTTTTTATTAAGAGGAGTTCACTATATGCTGAGGCGTTATGCGGACAGGTGCCATTTTGTTGTATTTCCTGATTTGTCTGAGAAGCCAGTATTCAACCCGACCAGTACCTGCAAACATTGTTGCCAGCCATCTGAAATAACAGATTAGGGCATTTGAGCGCTATAATTTTTTTGTTTTATGGTCTACTAATGCAACTGACTTCCTCTTGTTATAATTGCGTTGTTATAGTATGAGTTATAAACTGAACAATACTGAACATGCTCCTACCCAAGTCAAAGAGAAATAAAGGCCCCTTGAACCTCCTTTAGGGAAAGGGAGCCTTGACTGCTAGAAGCATGGCATCACTGTGGGTGTGAACCTAAAAGTTAAGTAGCTACAAGATTGGCTACAAAGATCTGAGGTGACTGGGTGGAGCCTGAACTCACAGAAAAGGCTACGCTGGGGCATGTCCAACTGCTCTGAGGAGATTCAGCTGTCAAGAGTTTCCCACCCTCGTGCCCCTTGTGATGTTTTGTGAAAGCTTCATTGGTGGTTTTGACCTTGCCAGCAATTGATGTTGCTTTATGGGCTATGCCCTCAAGTTTTTTTATTTATTTAAGGTACTTATATAGCATTGTCAATTTACGCAGCGCTTTACATATACATTGTACATTCACATCAGTCCCTACCCTCAAGGAGCTTACACTCTAAGGTCCCTAACACACATTCATACACACACGTACTAGGGACAATTTAGACAGGATCCAATTAACCTGTCATGTCTTTGGAGTGTGGGAGGAAACCAGAGTACCCAGAGGAAAACCCACGCAGGCACAGGGAGAACATGCAAACTCCAGGCAGATAGTGTCATGGTTGGGATTCAAACCAGCGACCCTTTTTACTCCTAGGCAAAAGTGCTATCCATTACACCACAGTGGGGTCAGTCTAATGCCTGTCTGGCACTGATGGTAAGGACCGGCCTCTTAGACTATGTGAGTTTATGTTTTATGGGTGCGCACAATATAACTGAGACTTGTTTGATACATTTAGAAGGTTGTTACTTTTGCAAAGTTTAATAAAGCTGTGGCCTTGCCCTATTTCCAACTTAATCAGCTTCTGTGTCTTTTTGGTGGGCAAGGTATTGGTTTATTAGTTGGTCATAAATGAGCGTATGCTTCTCAGCAGTCAAGTCTCAACCTGTCTTGGCTCTCTAGATATTTTACCTGCCATGAATTTTAGTCACAGGTCTGCCTGTCTATGTAAAGCCCAAGCTCTTTTTAATAACATTAGAGCCAAGTAGCTCAAGAAACCACTATAAGAAGACACATGATATCTACTAAAAGGTCAGTCCATTTGAAATAGAGATTCTATTTTCTGGTAGATTTTCCACTTTAATTGAATAACGTTACAAAGCCCAACATCATTCTTTGTAGCATCCAATGCATAGTTTAGACAATAGGCTTTTCACAAGTTCCGGGACTAGCTAGGACAAGCAAGTGTACTTTTTAAGGCTACTAACAAAAGAAAAGCATCTCCATCAATACAATGTGGAATTCTTGAGGTAATAAAAGGCATCTAAACCCTTAAAGTGATTGTAAAGGAAATGTTTTAATTAAAAAAAAAATAACAAACATGTCATACTTACGTGCTCTGTGCAGTGGTTTTGCACAGATCAGCCCCAATCCTCTTCTTCTCGGGTCCCCCGCCGGCGCTCTGGGCCCTGCTTGCAGTGGGGGCACTCGTGCGTACTCGCCCCCGAGCTGGCTCTCTGTGTCCATAAGACACAGAGAGCGCAGCTCAGCCCCTTCCCCCCGCTCCTCTAACCATCTCAGTGTTTTTCAAACTTTTTCAGTCAAAGCACCTTTTTAGAATTGTGCACAATCTCAGGGCACACCAGTCTGAGTGTGAGCGTTTTTTTGCGTGTTCCCATGTGTTGCATTTTGAATTAGGCTGCTCTATACTAGTGAAACATGCAAAAAATGTGCTGGCATGATTTTTTAACCTCCCTGGCAGTTTTCCCGAGTGTGGCTCGGGGTTAAAATTCAGGACCATTAGCGGTAACCCCGAGCCACACTCGGGATTACATCGCAGGATCCTGGTGTGCCTTTACTTACCTTGTCCCCGGGATCCTGCGATGTCCCCCCGCAGTGTCCGTGGGCTCCGTCCTCCTCCGAAGCCTCTCCTTGCCAGGCACCATTCCCTGCGAGCGTCGCGACGCACGGGGCGGAGACTGGCGGCAAATTAAAAAAAAAGTAAAAATCATAACACATACAGTACTGTAATCTTACAGATTACAGTACTGTATGAAATTATTTCACATCCCTTTTGTCCCCAGTGCTTTTATGTGATATATACTGTTCTTTCTGCCTGGAAACTGGAGATTGTCCATAGCAACCAAAAAGTGTCCCTTTACGTCAAAAGTGGCTTTAGACCAGCTAGAAAACAGCGATAATAAATTAGAACACTTGTAGAATTGAGCGATAGTGAATCGTGGGGAAATTTATTTTATTACTATTTATTTTTATTTTTTTTAATTATTTATTTTTATTTATTATATTATATTTTATGTTTTTGTGTTTCAAACTTTATCATACCCGGGATATCTACTAGACTCTTGTTTGGACAGATTTAAGTGTGTTATTGTTAAGAATTACAGACCTACAATATAAAACGCCAAATTTCCATGCTAAATAATTGTACCGCTTTCAGCACCTAAAATCCGAAATAATCATACCGCCAGGGAGGTTAATTGAGCCCCACCAAAATGTATGGTAGTGCGGTACCATGCGTTTTAGTGGGCAAAAACATGCATGCAATTGGTGGATGTGTGAGGGTGCCATTAAGAATTAACAACTGCAAAAGGCAATGGGCAATGGATTTTTGTGTGGTGTGGAAAAAAAATGAGTTTCCGCACTGCACCTGGTGTGAAAAAGCTCTAAAATGTACCACAAACCCCCTCTTCTGCAAAATTCCCCCCTAACACAAATCCTCCCCTTCCCCTAACCCCACCTTCTTTTGCATTTATCACTGCAAGGAGCTGGGCTTGTGCTATTTACTAGCAGCTCTTTCTTTAAGTGCACAGAGGCTGCTCAGCTGTCGGTTAATTACCAGCCATTCATTGTTTCCACAGTGACTCACCTGGATACCATTACCTGCCTCATAAGTAAGCCTACATCTAGCCCCTTTTGGCTATTTAACCACTTGGAAGGATTTACCCACTTCCTGACCAGGCCATTTTTTGCGATACGGCACTGCATCGCTTTAACTGACAATTGCGCGGTCATGCGACGGTGTACACAAACAAAATTGACGTCACTTTTTTCCTACAAATAAAGCTTTCTTTTGGTGGTATTTGATCACCTCTGCGGTTTTTATTTTTTGCGCTAAAACAAAAAAAACTCAACAATTTTGAAAAAAAACATTTTTTTATTTTTTTGCTATAGTAAATATCCCCCCCCCCCAAAAAAAAACAAGCTTCTTCATCAGTTTAGACCAATATGTATTCTTCTACATATTTTTGGTAAAAAATAGCAATAAGTGTATATTGATTGTTTTACGCAAAAGTTATACAGTGAGGGAAAGAAGTTTTTGATCCCCTGCTGGTTTTGTATGTTTGCCCACTGACAAAGAAATGATCAGTCTATAATTTTAATGGTAGATTTATTTTAACAGTGAGAGCCGGTTCACACGGGGGCGACTTGTCAGGCGACCTAGCCGCCTGACAAGTCGCCTCCCGTTCTGTACAATGGAACCGTTCTAATTGGAGCGACGCAAGTCGCTCCGACTTAGAAGAAAGGTTCCTGCACTACTTTGGGGGCGACTTGCATAGACTTCTATACAGAAGTCGTCTTGCAAGTCGCCGCGGCAGTCGTGTGCAGGTCGCCTCGGTGAGGCGACCTGCAAGTCGTGCCGCTTCTAATGTGAACCGGCGCTTAGAGACAGAATAACAACAAAAATATCCAGAAAAACACATTTCAAAAAAGTTATAAATTGATTTGCATTTTAATGAGTGAAATATCAGCAAGAATTCTGGCTTCCAGGTATCTTCTATACAGGTAACGGGCTGAGATTAGGAGCACTTTCTTAAAGGGAATGCTCCTAATCTCAGCTTGTTACCTGTATAAAAGACACCTGTTCACAGAAGCAATCAATCAGATTCCATTCTCTCCACCATGTCCAAGACCAAAGAGCTGTCCAAGGAAGTCAGGCACAAGATTACAGACCTACACAAGGCTGGCATGGGTTCCAAGACCAACACCAAGCAGCTTGGTGAGAGGGTGACAACAGTTGGTGCGATTATTTGCAAATAGAAGAAACACAAAATAACTGTCAATTTCCCTTGGTCTGGGGCTCCAAGCAAAATCTGACCTCGTGCAGTTTCAATGATCATAGCAACGGTTAGGAATCAGCCCAGAACTACACGGGAGAATCTTGTCAATGATCTCAAGGCAGCCAGGACCATAGTCACAAAGAAAAGAATTGTTAACACACTACACCATAAAGGTTTGAAATCCTGCAGCATCCGCAAGGTCCCCCTGCTCAAAAAAGCACATGTACAGGCCCATCTGAAGTTTGCTAATGAACATCTGAATGATTCAGAGGAGAACTGTGTGAAAGTGTTGTGGTCAGATGAGACCAAAATTGAGCTCTTTGGCATCAACTCAATTCACCATGTTTGGAGGAGGAGGAATGCTGCCTTTGACCCCAAGAACACCATCCCCACCGTCAAACATGGAGGTGGAAACATTATGCTTTGGGGGTGTTTTTTTGCTAAGGGGACAGGACAACTTCACTGCATCAAAGGGACGATGGACGGAGCCATGTACCATCAAATCTTGGGTAAGACCCTCCATCCCTCAGCCAGGGCATTAAAAATGGGTCGTGGATGGGTATTCCAGCATGGCAATGATCCAAAACACACGGCCAAGACAACAAAGGAGTGGCTCAAGAAGAAGCACATTAAGGTCCTGGAGTGGCCTAGCCAGTCTCCAGACCTTAATCACCTAGAAAATATGTGGAGGGAGCTGAAGGTTCGAATGATCAAATATCAGCCTCGAAACCTTAATGACTTGGAAAGGATCTGCAAAAAGGAGTGGGACAAACGTCTGACCTCTGTGATTGCCAACAAGGGTTTTGTCACCAAGTACTCATGTTTTGCGAAGGGGTCAAATACTTATTTCGCTCATTAAAATGCAAATCAATTTTATTGCTTTTTGAAATTAGTTTTTCTGGATTTTTTTGTTGTTATCCTGTCTCATGATTAAAATAAACCTAGCATTAAAATTTTAGACTGAATATTTCTCTGTCAGTGGGCAAACGTACAAAATCAGCAGGGGATCAAATACTTTTTTTCCTCACTGAAGTGTCTACAAAATAGGGAATATATTTATGGCATTATTATTATATATATTTTTTTACTATTAATGGTGATGATCAGCGAATTTTAGTGGGACTGCAACATTTTGGACACTTTTGACACTTTTTTGGGACCATTGACATTTATACAGCAATCAGAGCTAAAAATAGCCACTGATTACTGTATAAATGTCACTGGCAGGGAAGGGGTTAACACTAGGCGGCGATCAAGAGGTTAAGTGTTCCCTAGGGAGGTGTTTCTAACTTTGGGGGGGAGTGGACTGACAGGGAGTAGAGAGAGATCGCTGTTCCTGATCACTAGGAACAGCAGATCTCTCTCTACTTCCCTGACAGAATAGGGATCTGTTTGTTTACATTGACAGATCCCCATTCTGGCTCTCAGAGGAGTGATCACGGGGGTCGCCCGCGGACTTCAAGGCCGCCTACCATGCGCATCGGCTCCGGCATTACGCCCCCTATAGCCCTTAAAGCGGCCGCCATACACCTACAGCGATTCATGCAGGTGAGCCAACTTGCCGCCGTATAACGACGGTGGCTGGTCGGCAAGCAGTTAAACAGCTTTGCTTATTCCCTCCATGCCCTCGCGTGATAAACATCTCCAGTATGTTTCTGTGTATGACTTGGCCTGGCTGACTTCTCTTCCGATTCCTACTCTTGAGTTTTGGCTCGTGACAAGGCTGACTTCTGGTTTCCCGATCCTGGCTCGTCTAATTACCTGCTCTGGCTTCCGAATCCTGGCTTCTGTTTTTGACTACATTCCTGAACTGTTGTTATATTTGCTATTATATCAAAGGTGTGATTTTAACTGCATTTTCTGTCTCTGCCTGGTTTATGGTTCCTGACAAGAAAGCCCTGAAATAGTCCGATGATTAAAGGTTTCCTGTGTTACCTACTGTGTATACGGAGCAGGGAGAGCACATCCCATTCCTCCTTCTGGCTCTCTCCCCCTCCCTGCTGCTATCTATACTACTGCCGGCAAAACTGAAAGCTGTGTGTACTGCCCGACCTTTCCTTAGCAACCGATTATGTCGTTGGTTGGTAGGAAGCAGGTTTTGCTGGCAGTTGTATAGATAGCTGCAGGGAGGAGGAACGGGATGTGATCTCCCTGTTCCGTATACACAGACGTTAACACAGGACACCTCATCAGACTGTATAACGGCTTTCTGTAATTTTGCCGTGGAAGCACTGGGGACTCTTTGCAGCACCCCTAGCTGCCAGGGGAAGAACTCCTCCAGTGAGAGTGGGGGGGGGGGAGCGAAGGAAAAGGAAAGACAGATTCTGGTGGTAGGGGACTCAATTCTTAGAAAGACAGAGAGGGCAATCTGTCACAAAGACCTGAAGCGCCGAACTGTATGCTGTCTACCGGGTGCTCGAGTTCGGCACATCACGGATCTGATGGACAGATTACTGGGAGGGGCTGGGGAAGACCTGACTTTCATGGTGCACGCTGACACCAATGACAAAGTCAGAGGCAGATGGAGTGTCCTAAAGAACGATTTTAGGGACTTAGGAGCTAAGTTGAGGAAAAGGACCTCCAAGGTAGTATTCTTAGGAATACTACCGGTACATCGAGCCACACCAGAAAGGCAGAGGGAGATTAGGGAAGTAAACACGTGGCTGAGGAGCTGGTGTAGTAAGGATGGGTTTTGGGTTCCTGGAGAACTGGACCGACTTCTTAGTCGGTCACCAGTTCTATAGAAGGGATGGACTGCACCTAAAATGAAGAGGGTGCAGATCTGTTGGGAGTGAAGATGGTCAAAAAGTTAGGCGGGGCTTTTAAACTAGGTGACGGGGAGGAGGGTTCAGAGGTAGAGATAGTGAACGTGGAACATATTCCAGAGGGCAGTAATGGGGGGCATTAGTGGTAGGTTGACTAAAGCACACAAACCTAAGGTAATTATAGTAACAAGTCCTATTTGCAATCTTGGAACACCCAATAGGAGGACAGTATGCTGCCGGTATAAACTATGTGGCATGTTTACCAATGCCAGGAGCCTGGCGGACAAGATGGGAGAACTAGAGATAATGTTGTACGAGGAGGATTTCGATTTTGTGGGAATTTCAGAGACTTGGTTCAACAGCTCTCATGATTGGTTGGCATTCATTCAAGGGTATCCCTTTATTGCAGGGATAGAGAGGGTAAAAAAGGGGGAGGGGTATGCCTGTATATCAAGAATAATGTACAAGTGAATATGAGAGATTACATCACTAAGGGAGCTAGGGAGGAGGTGGAATCCTTATGGGTAGAGCTCCAAAGGGATGAAACTAAGGGGAAAATAATACTGGGAGTATGCTATAGGCCCCCTAACCTGAGGGAGGAGGGGAAGATGGACCTCCTATCACAATTTGGATTAGCAGCAAGGATGGGAAGTGTCATCATAATGGGGGATCTTAATTATCCAGACATAGACTGGGCGGAAGGAACCGCACATTCGTCTAAGGCTCTCCAGTTCCTAAATGTCTGGCAGGACAATTTCATGGGTCAGATGGTAGATGCACCAACTAGAAAAAAGTGTTACTAGACCTACTGATTATCAACAATACAGACCTGATCACAGGTGTGGAAATAAGTGACAGTTTAGGAAACAGCGATGACAGGTCAGTTAGCTTCAGTATAAATCACACAAATAGGAAACATAAGGGGAATACAAAGACACTGAATTTCAAAAGAGCCAACTTCCCTAAACTACGAACCTTGCTAGAAGATATAAACTGGGATAGAATCTTAGGAACAAAGAACACAGAGGAGAGCTAGGTTTGCTTTAAGAGCATGTTAAATAAGGGCATGAGCCAGTGCATCCCCTTGGGAAATATATTTAAAAGAGCAAACAAAACTCCTGGATAGCTTAACTCCAATGTAAAAATGCATATAAAAGCAAAGGAGAAGGCCTTCAAAAAATACAAGGCTGAGGAATCATCATCAGCATTCAGACTTTACAAAGAATGCAACATGAAATGTAAGGGTGCAATTAGGGCGGCTAAGATAGAACACGAAAGACACATTGCGGGAGAGAGCAAAAAGAATCCAAAGAAATTCTTTAAGTATATAAACAGTAAAAAAGGAGGACAGAACATATTAGCCCCATAAAGAATAAGGAAGGAAATCTAGTTAGAAAGAATGGGGAGATGGCAAAGGTATTGAATTTATTCTTCTCCTTAGTCTTCACGAAGGAATTGGGGGGCTTCAGTAACCAAAACTGCAGTGTTTTTTTTTTTTTGTTTTTGTTTTTTAACATTCAATTTTTTGTTTAGTTAACAGAACATAAAATAACAAATAAAGACATTAAGAAAAGTATAACAGGATTTTCACACCATTACAGTTGCAAAGTATAGCAAATACATTTTTAAAAAATACATTAAGTCAGTATAATAATCGTGAATAATCCTTCAAATTCATATCTTTAAATTCAGTTTATAGCTAGTAAACCTCCAAGAATAAACCTATTCACCCCTAGGGGAGCAAACTGTGAATGGGTCTTTTCGAACATGAATAAACAAATGAGAGAACAGGATATCGTCTAGTAAATCAATGTATTCTAGCGAGTCAAACCAATCAGGAAATGAAAGCAGCATAAGTCTCTACAAGGAATAAGTGATACCAACAGGCTACCTAGTGGTAGTTAAGACTGAGCGTACAAGTCTTTTAGTACTGTAGATGCTTTAGGATGTATGATCCATACATGCCAGTGCTTCTTAAAGTGATTTACGTTATAATTTTTAAGTGCTAACAGTAATTCATAGTATGCCTGGGTGTTGGCTCTAATAATGACATCACACAGGTTAGGGGCCTCAATTGATTTCCACATTTTCGTTATAGTAAGTCTAGCCGCTATAAGAATATTCGCCACTAATATTCTGTATTGAAACGGGAAAGTGTCAAGGTTGATACCTAAAAGGGCCATAGCAAGTGATAGTTTTAACAAGTTACCTGTGAGAGAGGCAATAAAGGTGGATATCGAGTTCCAGAAACTGGTCAGATTTTTACAACTCCATAAAATGTGGAATAAGGAACCAACTTGATCCGTACAACACCAGCATATTTAGCTAATTTGAAAGGAGTAAGGTACCATCTATTCAATATTTTCTGGGAGTTGTCCCAATGCTCTAAGCAGGATGTTGCAGTTTGGTTTATTCTCATAGCATTTTACCATTCATCCGAAAAGGATTGTCCTAAATCTTTTTCCCATTTATACATATTAGGGTTTTTCTCATATTTAGAATACTGAGAAAAAACTTTATAGAAGAAAGCTAGTTGGAATAAAGGGAGATGTGCAATAGATGCAGAAAGGAGTCGCCCCTGTTAGGTGCAGCTTCTATGGAACTGCTCTACGATTTACGATACAAGGCAACAAAAGCATCTTCAATCGAGTTCAGCAGCCAAAGGTTACATTTAACAGATTTTACACATAGGCATTAGATTAAGTGAGAACTCTAAATCATGTCCCTGCCCTTATCAATTTCCCCCTTTGACATCATCCTCTCCTTCCCCCTGGGTCCTCATGAATAAGTTCTAGTCAGTTTTTCCCCAGAGTCCTTTCCCTGACCGCGAGTTGTCAGAGGGGTAGAACCCATCCCCCTAGGTATTACCAACATCTTAAAATTCAAGAAGAGGAGTAGGGTGATGTCAATACACATTTATCAGTATGCCCTATCTATTCTCCTAATTTTCCTATTTATTTTCCTGTATACACATATATTTGTGATTGTAAGTGATATTAATATTAGAATAATAATTACCATTGGACTTAACAACCAGTGAAAGGTATTGGTTGCTGTAGAAGACATTCCACTGAATATATCCCACCAATGTGGTGCAGTATCCTGTTGTATCTGTGAGGAAAGATGCACTAGTCTACCTTTGTCAATTATTGTGGATACGAGGTTATTCTGTAGGGTATGTTCTAGTGTTTCTATGTGTTGTCTTAACAACTCTGATAATTTCCCAACTGTAGTTCAGTCCTGGCCCTATTTATTTGTATATGATAGGATAAGAGGTTAAAAGAGCACTGTGTGAAATTTACAAACTGTTGACTTTGATTCCACAGCTGGAGCTCTGCTCCTATCGTGTGATTTATTAACCCTCCCAAAAATTGTAATAGGGGTATTTCTTGCAGTTGGGTTTCAAAAGTGGTGGGTAACCATTTGCTTGTGATAGTCAAGCTGTCAGCTATGTGTCCCCCTGCATGCTTCCATCTGTTGTTCATTTCTTCTATCTCGACCGAGTTTAAAATTCCCATCCCTGTACCTGTCAGTCCCAATAGTGTGTCGTACCATTCTCGTTTATACCTACACTCCGGTATTGGGGGAAAGGTGATATTGAATTTTATTTTTGTTTTCTGTTGTGATGTTGATACATTTATGCAAGTGTTTGGTACGGGTGTTAATATGGAAGATTCAATTGTTGGCGTTACTTCTTCCTCCATTTGTATGTGAAACCCATAGGACTGTGCATACCAGTACCACCCATCAACTCTTTCTTCCCTCCACCAAGAGGCACAGAGAAAAGTACTAGATTGATTAACGGTAATATTTGTCAGAGTAAACATCCCTTCGGTTATATTCCCTCCTTCTGCCATGACTGTTAATATTTGGTACATTTGTCCCACTACCCGTTCCCGGGCTTGTTTCCATGTCTGTGAAAGGGATATTTTATGACACCTATGGTTCTTACTATTGTAAAGGGGAAACCCATATTATCGTTCCACTGGAAAGTTACAGTTACTTCTGAGAGGGGGTCTGCCTGTATCCATGCTATACCTACATCTACATGAAACGGTCGCCTATGTCCTTCAACAGTATAATTACCCACAGTGTAATCCTTATTTATCTCATATCCTGATACATTTGCCACTTTAGGGTCATCTATGCTCCATTCGAAAGTCATTGTTTCCTCTACTTCAAGTACATTGATACCAGGAGTCCAGGCACATACTTGTAAGGTGATAAGTGCAAACAAACTATAGAGAAACAGCATTTTCATGATGGAGTTTTCTCAGGTTGTTTCTTGCAGTGCGATGCGTGTATCCAGGTTGGCTTTCCTTCCAGCTTTACTGAAGTGGCTGTGGTCAGGAGTACTTGATAAGGACCTTCAAACCTGGGTTCCAATGACTTTCTGGTGTGTCTTTTTACATATACATAATCCCCTGGTAGCAGAGTATGTGTACCTGTTACAGAATTAGGGTCTGGAAGAGAAGAATACACACTTTTGTGGATCTTAGTTAGAAGTTGTTGTAATTGTATCACATATGCAGTCAAACTATCACATTGCAATTGCATACTCTGTGGAAAGTATAGACCTAATCTAGATGCATTCCCAAAAAGTATTTCATATGGGGATAATCCTGTTTTCCCTGTTGGAGTGTATCTTATGGAGAACAAAGCCAAAGGCAGGCATTCTGGCCATGGCTTGTTTAACTCTTGCATGGCTTTTTGTATTTTTAACTTTATTGTCCCATTTACTCTTTCCACTGATCCTGAACTCTGTGGGTGGTAAGGGGTGTGGAAACTTTGTTGAACCCCTAACATGGTCATCACATTCTGCATGATTTCTCCTGTAAAGTGTGTCCCCCTATCTGATTCTATGGTTTCAGGAAGACCAAACCTAGGTATTAACTCAGTGATCAGTTTCTTAGCTGTGGCTTTAGCTGTAGCTGATTTTACTGGATAGCTTTCAGGCCAACCTGAGAATAAATCGATACACACGAGGACAAATTCAAAGGGGCCGCTCTTAGGCATTTGTATGTAGTCAATTTGCAGTCTCTGGAAGGGGTATTGGGCCCGGACCTGGTGTTTCCGTGGGGTTTTTACTCTCTGTCCTGGGTTATTCAGGAGACAGATTTGGCAGGCTGCACAGTAGTTTCTCGCAGTACTACTGAATCCAGGGGTGAGCCATCCTTGGTTCACAATCCTATACATGGAATTGGAACTGACATGTGTGGGTAGGTGAACTGCCGCTGCCATTGCTGGGTACAGAGAGGCAGGTAGGCATACTTTGCCTCCTTCCCTCCATACATTGTCAAGGTCTGGTGCTGCTCCCATCCTGACCCACTTATCTTTCTCGCTCTCCCCTGCTTGCTCCTGTAATTTACTCAGCTGCTGCCATGTTGGTTCTGGGATACTCACCTCTACCGCTGCTAAGGTCTCAGGGCTTTCTTCCCCTAGAGCTGCCTGTTTTGCAGTCAAATCTGCAAATGCATTTCCTTTTGCCTCAATTGTTTTTGCTCTCGTGTGTGCCGCTATCTTCATAATGGCCACTCGTTTAACCTTTTGAAGATTGTTCAGGACTCTCTTAATCCCTTCTCCATGTTTTACAGGTGTACCTGCTGCTGTCAGATAACCTCTAGCCCTCCATATGTGGCCATAATCGTGCGCTACACCATAAGCGTAGAGTCAGTGTAAATATTCCCTTCTCGTCCTTTTAAGTATTCTAGGGCTTGTTCTAAAGCTTTTAATTCTGCTTCCTGTGCTGACATGTGGGCTGGTAAGGGCTGTGCTTCAATCACCTGTGTATCAGTTACTACAGCATACCCTGTGTGATATTTACGCTTGTCATCAGCAAACCTACTGCCATCTATGTACAAAGTGTGCTCAGCATTTAAAATCGGTGTATCTGTAACATGTGGGAATCCCATTGTCTCCTGTTCCATGAGCTGAAAACAATCGTGCTGATCTATCTCTTTAAACAGAAGGGTGTCAGTTTCCTCATCTCCTTCTTTATTAGCACTATTATTCCCCCTTGCCAAATCTGGTGACTGAAGAGGCAAAAAGGTGGCCAAATTTAAAGTTGTACAGCGCTGAAAAGTGACATTTGGAGGTAAGAGTAAAGTACACTGTAACCTCAGTTGTCTGGCCATTGAAATGTGTTTGGGCTGAACTTGAGACAAGATTGCATGTATGTCATGTGTGGTGTGTACTACAACTGGATTGTCTAGGACAATCTCTGATGATTTATCAATGATGATTGACACTGCAGCTACCGCCCGTACACAGGACGGTGAACCTCTGGACACTGGATCTAGTGCTGCTGAAAAGTAAGCGACTGGTCTTTGTTTTCCATGTGCCTGTGTCAAAACACCTGTGGCGTGTCCAGTGATCTCGGCAACATATAGATTAAATTTCTTAGTGTAATCTGGAATACCAATAGCCGGGGCAGAAATTAATAGCTTTTTCAAAGTGACAAACGACTCATACGCTACTTCTGTAAGCACATACGGTACAATTTTCAAACAATCGTATAATGGCTGCATCAAAGCGCTAGCATGTGGTATCCATTGTCTACAATATGACACAATACCTAAAAACATACGCAATTGTTTGAAATTCCGTGGGGGTAACATTCCCTTTATCACTTGAACCCTCTCCTCAGTGAGATGTCTCGTACCCTGTGATATACAATGTCCCAAAAAGATAACTTTTTCCTGACACACTTGCAACTTTTTCTTATTAACCTTGCAACCTTTTTCTGCCAAAAATCACAACAAATTAAGGGTGGTGGCCAAACAAGTTTCCTTGTCAGGGCAGCATAACAATAAATCATCCACATATTGTAACAATACACAGGAATCTGATGGTACCCATTCTCCCAACACCGTTTGCAATGCTTGTGAATACAAGGTAGGTGAATGCGCCATACCCTGAGGTAGGCGTGTCCAGGTTAGTTGCCGATTTTTGAGGGAAGATGCAAACCAAAGTTGGCATTCTTCAGCAAGTGGGACAGAAAAGAAAGCGTTCGCTAAATCTATAACTGTAAAATACATGCTGGTCGAAGGTATTTGTGACAGTAACGTATGTGGATTGGGTACTAAAGGCGTCATCGGGGCTAGTAGTTTATTGACCGCTCTGAGGTCTTGAACCATTCTGTACTTAACTGGACTACCGGCTACTGTTTTCTTTTTAACCGGGTACAAAGGAGTATTCGCCGGTGATTTTACCTCTTTTAGAGCTCCACTTTTTAATAAGGATTGGACTTGCATTTCTATAGCCGCCTCTTGGGGTGCACTGAGTGGATACTGTTTTTGTTGGGGAAGCACTGCTCCTGGAATCAGCTGTAGGGTAACCGGAGGTATGGGCAAAAGTCCAACATCTGCTGGATGTTTCTCCCATAGTTCTTCCGGAAGGGATGACAAGATCTGATCCAAATCCGGAGGAGATGGACCGGACAGTTCCGATTCCTCCTCCAGATATTGTATCAGGTTACACATCTCCATGTGTTCTTGATTATCCCCTATAGCTAAGGTGACAGTGCCATCTGGGTGATAGGTAATGTTAGCTCCTATTTTCTGCAAAATGTCAGCTCCTAGCAAATTAGTGGGGGCTCCTCTGGATACCAGAAAGCATTTGTGAGTGGGGCATCGGCTAAAATGCCATCATATCCAGTTATCAATAAAGTGTCAGGTGATTCTTGCTCAGGGAGTATTTCAGAATCAGAAAGTAGCGAGCGTGAAGCTCCCGTGTCAATTAAACAAGAAATTTTCTTATTACCAACCGTTATAGTAGTCTTAAGCATTTTTGTTTTTGATCTTTCCAAAATCGGGGCGAGTCATGCTCGTGGGCCATCTCCCTGCTGCCTGATATGACTATTTTTGTTGTCTCTGGGCTGGTTCCTTCTCTGTTCAACTGGAGACTCAACACCTTCCTCTCTTTCATCCTTTATTCTTTTCCTACAGTTGCGTCTGATGTGACCAATCTTGTCACAGTAGTAACAGGTAAGGGGTTTGCGAAAGGAACTTCTACCTTGCTCTTGGGAACCCCCGAGTGCGTTGATAGCATGAGATTTCCTCCCTTTGGTTTCTGCTAAGTCCGCCTCTATGCCTTGCCCTTTTTGTAACAACGTCCCTCTATCTCTAGTTGCCCTCCACTCTGGTGTGCAGGCTTTCAGTCTCTCACTTATCTGTGGAATTAATCCCTCCATAAATTGTCTATTGAAGGCTCGGATTGTGACTGGCAGGGCCAAGTCCAATCCCTCATCTGCCATCATACTTTCCATAGATAAGTAAAATTCCGATACAGTCTGTCCTGGCATTTGCTTCATGGGTGATATGGACCCCCTCTCCTGTTGTTTTGCTTGACAAAAAGCTTCTAATCTAGCAATAAAAGGGGCCCTTGAGTCTATATGTCTGACATGTCCTGTCTCCAGGTTTCCATCCCCATCAACTTGTCCTGCAGGTCTGTGTGGACCTATTTCTGTCATAAACTGGTTAAACAGGGTCAGAGTCATTTTGTGTCTGCATAGATCCTCCCCATCCTGCCAGGTTGCTTCATGTGTATTCATTAACTGTGTCACAAATCTACAGAAAGCAGCTGGATTTGCCACCGGGTCTGGGGCGCTCTGTATTAATGCCATAAGGGTGTCTGCCGACCATGGTGCCCAAGTCCTTATTTGCATTCTACGAGTGACAGTAGGCGGGGCATTTGGATGGGCTGCTCCAAAGTCTGGATTGTTTACCTGAACAATGCGTGTATCAGTGCGTACGGGAGCTACAGTTTCTGGATGAGGTTTTTGTGCCCCACAATGCACACATTCTACTGCCCATTCTGGGTTTTGTGCTCCACAAACCTGACAAACCCATCCTCTCCCCTCAAGTACAGGATATATCTTGTGTGGTTTGCGTTCTACGTCAGTATATGGGGGTGGGATGGCTGAGCTGGGGTCAACCGGAGCCTCGACATTTTTTGTTCTTCTATCTTTCATATCCCAACCATCACAATCTGGATTATATTTCCACCCCTCTTCTTTCGTTCTATTTGAGACCTTAATTAAGCATTGAACCTGACGCATCCATTGCTTCTCTAACACCTCTCCTTGTCTGTCCCTTTTTATTTCACTCCATACATCCGGGTCTAAGCCCGCTGCTCCTTTCACCTTAAATTTACGAAGGACATCCTTTAAGTCCCGCGCTTCATCTTTCCCACAGATGTTTTTAATTATCTGTGGCACCGTATAATGCGCCACAATTCCCTGACGGGGTTTTGTATTCTGCTGGCCCATTCTGACAGTCCTGCCTAGGTAGCGTGTGGGACACTTAGTGTACAATATAAAACACTTAACCAAGTTACACTAGTTCCTCGTTGCCTTCCTCCTAGGGTGCCAGAATACTAAAAACCTCTCCTAGATGAGATTTCTGAAACCGAATTACTTTATATGCTAGCCCAATAACAAATCAGAATGCGGCTACAACATATACAAGCATTCCTTTAAGTGGCCAGGTATCCGACTAGATCTCCGGACTTTGTGGAGACCTTATTCCCCCCCGTATCTGGGATCCCTCTCATACACTCTTATCCCTGCTTTATGGAGCAGACAGGGTTTATGAGTTAGATGTGAGGTTAAGCATAAGCGTCAGACCCCCCAAGTTCACTTATGTGAGGTAAGGGCGCATTCCGTTGCTTAGTTCGGCAATCCCCTTCTAACTCATACCAACCTTGACAAGGCTCATTCACTTGCTCAACAAGACAGACAGACAACAAATAATTCCAGCAATATAAACTAAAATATGCAGTAATTCTAGACTCACCACTACAGAGGCTGGTGTTTTAAAACCAGGAGAACCGTAACTGACAGAACGGATAGGCACAAATCAGGGGAGCACAGAATATAAGAAAAATAAAGCTTTTTCTTACCTGCGCAGGTTTTCGATCTGTGGTTCCCGGAATGCCTATTCCTTTTTGTTCCGTCAGCCGCGTTCGTCCACCTCTTGTAGTATCGTCGGTGAGTCCCTGTTCGGGCGCCAAAATGTTAGGTGCAGCTTCTATGGAACTGCTCTACAATTTATATTGCTGTGTCAGATTATTTGCAGTATAGGAATTAAAACACAGAGTCAGAAATCCGTGCATCAGTTCCGAGCATAAAGGACCCGTACTGAACTGACCTGCTTTATTAGTTTCAAAAGCCTTTTATAGGCGATTATACAAACAATAGCATCAGCACCACCCCCACACAGGGCAAGGGTCAACCACAACAGGAGTCACCTGGGCTACAAGCACAAGCTCCAACACCATGGCGATACAGATACAAGGCAACAAAAGCAGCTTCAATCGAGTTCAGCAGCCAAAGGTTACATTTAACAGATTTTACACGTAGGCATTAGATTAAGTGAGAACTCTAAATCCTGTCCCTGCCCTTATCACCCCTTAGGACTTTAGCGGCAGAATGATGTATAGAGAGTAGGTTATATAAAATGCACACAAGTGCCAATTTTATTAAATATATAGAAAATATGAAAAATATACGAGTACAAATACACAATATATATATTCACTAAAAAATATTCATCAATATATACAAGGTAGATTTATCAACCCAGAGCTTACAACCCGCTGCCTGAATAGAGTTGAGGTCAGACGGATAGATTTACAGCATGTATCCCAACATGTTTCGGAAATTAATATGTATTGTTCCTTCATCAGGGGATTTACAGTTGGGTGATCAAATCCTTATCTGTAATGTAAAATTTATAAGGTAATAAAATGACATCATGATATATAGAATTGTGGGAGAATGTCAGTCATAACAATTTATATATTATTTAATATTAGGGCTAGTCATGTATGAGCTGCATGCATCATCCCGGTATAACCCCTTAAAGCTGAGGCCACATATGTGCGTACAGTCAGCGCTAATGGGTTAATAAGTCATCAGAACCAGATGGCTTGCACCCGAGGGTCCTTAGGGAACTTAGTCAAGTAATTGCCAGACCATTGTTCCTAATCTTTACCGACAGTCTACTAACGGGAATGGTACCAGCTGATTGGAGAAAAGCCAATGTAGCACCAATATTTAAAAAGGGCCCAAATTCATCCCTGGGAATTACAGGCCAGTTAGCCTAACATCAATAGTGTGCAAGCTCCTGGAGGGGATGATAAGGGACTACATACAAGATTTTAGTAAAGAAAACGGTATCATTAGCAGTAATCAGCATGGATTCCTGAAGAATCGTTCTTGCCAAACCAATCTATTAACCTTCTATGAGGAGGTGAGCTGCCATCTAGATAAAGGAAGGCCCGCAAACGTGGTGTATCTGGATTTTGCAAAACCATTTGACACAGTTCCCCATAAACGTTTACTATACAAAGTAAGGTCCATTGGCATGGACCATAGGGTGAGTACATGGATTGAAAACTTGAACAAGTAAAAAAGGCGCAGTACAAAGGTACCTCAATCAAAGGTTCATATTAGTCCAAGGGCAAAAATATATATATATATGAATATATATATATATATATATATATATATATATATATATGTAGAAAGTCAGTCTATCAGGGCTGCCACCATGGAGGACCGGAAGCCAGGTCCAATGTGCTAGAAAGGAAACAAGGAGAAGGGGCGCCACTGAGTATGTATCAAACACAATTTAATGATAAAAAGCAATATCCACTCACATGTAGAGCTGAAATGTTGAATTCAGGTACATCTCCAAGCTGGAGAGAGAGAGGAGGACTACAGGTAGCAGCAAGTCCATATGTGCAAGCATCACATCTCATCCAACGGGGATGGGCTGCAGCAAGCTCTCTTAGTAGTCCAAGTAGCACACCAAAAAAGGAAGGGATCACAATGAAGCTGTCAGAAATGGTGTGGGTTCCAGGAAAGGGGTGGTGAGGACGCCAGAGCCAGTCTTCAGCTGTGCTGCGATATCAAACAGCACCTCGTACAGCGTCCATGATGAAGGGATTACACGGCCGTGTGGTCGGAGCCAGAACGAGGCCAGAACGAGGCAATGCCTCCATCACGGACGCCATACAAGGTGCTGTTTGATATCGCAGCACAGCTGAAGACTGGCTCTGGCATCCTCACCACCCCTTTCCTGGAACCCACACCATTTCTGATGGCTTCATTGTGATCCCTTCCTTTTTTGGTGTACTACTTGGAATACTAAGAGACCTTGCTGCAGCCCATCCCCGTTGGACGAGATGTGATGCTTGCACATATGGACTTGCTGCTACCTGTAGTCCTTCTCTCTCTCTCCAGCTTGGAGATGTACCTGAATTCAATATTTCAGCTCTACATGAGAGTGGATATTGCTTTTTATCATTAAATTGTGTTTGATACATACTCAGTGGCGCCCCTTCTCCTTGTTTCCTGTATGGATTGAAAACTGGCTACAAGGGCGAGTTCAGAGGGTAGTGATCAATGGGGAGTACTCTGAATGGTCAGGGGTGTAAATGTGGGTCCCCCAGGGCTCTGTGCTGGGACCAATCCTATTTAATTTGTTCATAAACAACCTGGAGGATGGGATAAACAGTTCAATGTCTGTATTTGCTGACGATATTAAGCTAAGCAGGGCAATAAAATAGAGAAGGGGAGGGGGTTTTGAAAAACACCCCATGGACTTTTAAGGTGCTTAAATTGTGTAATAAATGAAATGGAAAGACATGTATGATGTATTTATAAAAAATATATTAATTCTATTGAAAATTTACTATTAAAACACATGTCATTGTAGACAAGACATACCAATTTTACATATATCTCAATATTTAAACCCTTCATGGGCATACGATAAAAAAACCACTTGGTTCAACAACAATCTACCACTCAACATGTTTCGCTCAATACGAGCTTCTTCAGGAGTTTTGGCATGGATTGTAATAAGCTCTAGACAATGAATAGAAAGAACATATATGAGACATAATATTAAATCATTTTACAATAAAGCTAACACTCTAAGATTAACAAAGTGGTGTATAAACATAAATGTGAACATTGGATCATACATGCACAGGGCAAAGGCAGTCCAAACAATACAAGATATGTACATAGGAAAAATAATAAAGCATTGGTATTAATAATCTTACCAGGCTGTCATACATTAAAGGTATATTAAGAATAAATAAACGTAACTTGCTGCAGTATTGTCATCACTGTAAAGGCTCTCATGGCATGTGTTTTCCATCTCAATAAGGCCACAGAGGGATTTAAAGGTTTTGTGTATCCTTAATGGGGGAAATGAAAATCATCAAAAATTAACATGGTAAAAGGTTGGGCAAGGGCATCCAAACTGACCCAAAATGTATTCATAATAAAATCGCGGAACGATGTATTGCATCTGGAGCCACAGAGGCCAAAAACGCCATCTTGGAAAAGGGGCGACCGAAATACAAGCGCAGTGACGTCACCATTAGACGCCGACCAAGTCAGAATGTCAGCTAGGCGCATGTGCAGAGCGACGCACCGCAAGCAGGACAACAGAAGCCAAAAACCCCATTTTGGAAAAGGGTAATAAGGCCGATGTAATGGGCTAGAAAGAAATATATATAAAAAAATGTGTATCAAAGAGAACATTAGACACAAGAATCAAAATAGTATATATTGAATACCAAAATACATTAATCCAAGATGGACGTAATATTGAATGTCAATAAAGAATGCTACTACCATCCATACTGCAAAACGGGACTAACATCTCTAGGGCTCCCAATAGAGGAGCGATTGATTACTCGCCCGTCAGATTGGGTGCCCCTGGCATCCGTGTGGACCTAGATAGACAGGAATAACCATGGATGAAAGACCAGAAAGGGCGGGGCGTGACCGGAAGCGGATGGAGGTGAGGGGCGGTGAGGAGTGAGGAGTGAGAGCGTGTGTGTACCCCGTTCCATGAATGTGATGCCCCTGGTATAACCCGCTGTAGTACACGGTGCCTCTCTGTTTATTCCCTGGTGCGCTGCTCACATCCCTTGTCCCCCCTGTGAGCACCTGTCGGAGCCAGCACGGTGTATCCGTGGACATCCTCTGAAGCCACAGAGGACGCTCGGAGCCTGACAAACACAGCGTAATCTCGCGAGTTCAAGGAACGAGAGGGACGGCCGCTACAGGAACGAACGCCGAGTGCCAGTAGTGGTGGCTTCCGTGAGCATGCTCTGCAAGTTTTGGAAGCTGTGCAGAGGAACAGAAGGTACCGGTGCTTTGTTATACTGGAACTAAGGGCACGCTTTGGACATCTGAGTGCGGATAAAGGGAACGAGCAGAAACATATTCAGACCAGCAGAGCGGAGGTACTGTCTTCCACATTTCTTTTCTCTCACCTTTTTACAAGCGGAGGCCGTTGGGAGGTTTACCAGGGGATGAGAACCTTGGAGGACTGTAAGCCTATGAGTGTGCCGGTGAAGAGGCTCCTGCACAGCGTGTGTGAAAACACTGCTTTTGTATATCTGATATAAATAACAGTGAGAACTTTTTGCTCAAGGAAAGCGGGGGTTACCTATAGGTCCCTGGAAGGTGGTGTCGATGTGGGCATCCTCCCTGTGTCTTTTCTTAAACAGCTTTGCCCTCTTCTTTGTCGCATTGCTGTAATAATAAAAGCAACAGTAATAACGGACAATAATAATTGGTGTTGGTGGGGTTGCTTATCCGCTTACCTGTTGACGTTTAATGAACTTGCTTACCTCACCCTAGATAAACAACCCTCATAATAGGTAAGACATTATGTCAGCAAGGAGGAGAGGTGAGGAACATACTAGCCAGGAGAATGTGGGAATTCAATCTTTACGTTCTGCTAAAGACAAAGAGAAGGATAAGGAAAAGGGAGTACAGTCCACTGTGGCAGGTGTAACGGCGGCGGCTGCTGCAGCGATCGCCAAGCTAGAAAGAATGGTCCATGCGGCGGAACATACTCCAAATAAAGGGAGGCAGCAAGCTCAAACAAAATCATCAACGGACAGAAAGAGCCAGGGACTCCCGAGCATGCCCACAGGTGCCTCTGGTACAAAGAACTCTACTAGTAAAGGGGCAGGAGTGACCGGAAAAGAAATAGAAGCCTCTGCCACTCTGACACCATCAGCAGAAGGAGAGCCATCCCTGAAGGACATTCTCTTGGCGATTAATACCTGCAAACATTCTCTGGGTGAATTGGGAGACCAAATGAAGGATATCAAAGAAGAGTTAGTCCGGGTACGGCATGAGCTTAAGAAAACAGCAGAAAGAGTAACGGAAGCAGAAAAAAGAATAAGTTTGATAGAAGATGATTTGCACCCTATGAAACATGAGGTCAAAGTGTGGAAAGAGAAAATAGATAAACTTACGGGGAAATTTGATGAAATGGAAAACAGACTCCGTAGGGACAATGTGAGGGTGGTGGGAATACCTGAAAGGAGCGAAGGCCCAGATCCGATAGTATTCTTAGAAGGCTGGCTGATTGAAACCTTTGGAAGAGAGACGTTTTCTCAGCAGTTTTCAATTGAAAGAGCGCATAGAGTCCCTTTTAGGCCCCCCCCTCAAGGAAGTCCCCCAAGACCGATACTAGTGAAATTTTTAAATTACAAGGACAAAGTAAGGCTCCTTCGAAAGGCTAGAGAGATGGGGAAAGTCTTATATAGTGGTACTAGGATATCAATATATCCCGATTTTTTTCCCCTGACCTACAGAAGCGTAGAGCTGACTTTGTAGAAGTTAAACGCAGCCTTCAAAAATTTAATGTCATGTATGCTCTCTTGTATCCTGCCAGGCTTCGGGTAAACGCACTGGGAGAAAGTCAGATTTTTGATTCTCCCGCCGGTGCGTTAGCATGGTTAGAAGATAAGAGAGATCAATTATCAATGAAATAACTGTGATTATGGTTTGAATTTGAAGCTCAGTGAAGCTGGCCCCCCTACAATCAGCACAAATAAAAACTCAAGTGTGTTTCTTTAGTGCTACGTTTGTGCTGTTTTGTGCCGTAAAAATTTACATTTGTGCTGCTTTTATTTTTAAGATATTAGCAATTGTTTTTTCCAGACCATGACATCACCTAGCCCCCCTACAACGTCCAAATGACACAAAACTGGTCTAGTTGGTTAGTGCTACATTTGTGCTGTTTTGTGCTGCTAAAAATTCCGTTCTATCTTTTATCGTTTTTGCGTTATTAATGATTTATTAAAGGTCACCGAAGGTCACTCAGCCCCCCTACAACGCCCAAATGACACAAAACTGGTCTCGTTGGTTAGTGCTACCTTTGTGCTGTTTTGTGCTGCTAAAAATTCCATTCTATCTTTTATCGTTTTTGCGTTATTAATGATTTATTAAAGGTCACCAAAGGTCAGTCAGCCCCCCTACAACACCCAAATGACACAAAAGTGGTCTCGTTGGTTAGTGCTACGTTTGTGCTCTTTTGTGCTGCTAAAATTTCCGTTCTATCTTTTATCGTTTTTGCATTATTAATGATTTATTAAAGGTCACCAAAAATCACTCAGCCCCCCTACAATGCCCAAATGACACAAAACTGGTCTCGTTGGTTAGTGCTACGTTTGTGCTGTTTGTGCTGCTAAAATTTTTATTTGTGCTGTTATGGTTTTTAAGTTATAACAGTTTTTTTTTTTTTCAAACCCCACTCACTTTGCCCACCCTACAATCAGCACAAATAAAAACTCAAGTGTGTTTCTTTAGTGCTACATTTGTGCTGTTTTGTGCTGCCAAAATTTCTGTTCTACCTTTTATCGTTTTTGCGTTATTAATGATTTATTAAAGGTCACCAAAGGTCACTCAGCCCCCCTACAACACCCAAATGACACAAAACTGGTCTCGTTGGTTAGTGCTACATTTGTGCTCTTTTGTGCTGCTAAAAATTCCGTTCTATCTTTTATCGTTTTCACGTTATTAATGATTTATTAAAGGTCACCAAAAGTCAGTCAGCCCCCCTACAACACCCAAAAGACACGAAACTGGTCTCGTTGGTTAGTGCTACGTTTGTGCTGTTTTGTGCTGCTAAAATTTCCGTTCTACCTTTTATCGTTTTTGCGTTATTAATGATTTATTAAAGGTCACCGAAGGTCACTCAGCCCCCCTACAACACCCAAATGACACAAAAGTGGTCTCGTTGGTTAGTGCTATGTTTGTGCTCTTTTGTGCTGCTAAAATTTCCGTTCTATCTTTTATCGTTTTTGCGGTATTAATGATTTATTAAAGGTCACCAAAAGTCAGTCAGCCCCCCTACAACACCCAAATGACACAAAACTGGTCTCGTTGGTTAGTGCCTCATTTGTGCTGCTAAAATTTTTATTTGTGCTGTTATGGTTTTTTAGTTATAACAGCTTGTTTTTATATTTGTGCTTTTTTGTGTCATAATAATAAAAATTTGTGCTGCTTTTATTTTTAAGATAATAGCAATTTGTTTTTTCCCGATGATGACATCACCCTGCTCTCCTGTCATGTACCTGGTTAGTGAGCTCCTGGTTAGAAAGCAGCCATGGGAGCACAGTGAGGTATGAGTGCCTGTGATCAGTCCAGTAGACTGCGTGGTGGCAGCAGTCAGCAGGTGGATGTGGCGGCAGAACCAGCTGGTGGCAGATGAGCTGGCACTGAGCTTGGCTGGTAGCAGACTGTGGGTAAGCAGCTGGAAGCAGGAGACAGATGAGACCTTGCTGGACTGAAAAGCTGTAGCAGGCTGGATGAGCAGGATGCAGGGTCAGATGAGCCGGGTTCATAATGGTCAGGCAGATCAGGCATAGACGGCACACAACAGGATAGTCGGGTCACAAGCCAAGTCAGCAACAGGAGGTAGATCAGGCAAGAAGAGAAGGCAGAAACAGAATCCAGAGACAAGCCAAGGTCAGGGCAGGTAGCAGTCAAACAGAGGTCAGGAGCAAGCTGGGTTAGGATCAGAGGTCAAACACAGGAATCAGGAATGAACACACAGAAGCAGCACACCAAATTGAAGCCTGTTTAAATAGTCTGTCTGGTGCCAGCATTGGTGACAGGCTCACGCTCATCTGCCCAGCCAGTTGCCAGTCTGCGCATGTGCATATATATGTACAGGGAGACATCATTTGTGCTATGCAAAAGCCTTCCCTGACACCCCCTACAACAGCCAAACAAAATGAAAACAGGCTGGTTGGTTAGTGCCACGTTTGTGTTGGTTTGTGCCTATTTACTTTCCATTCTATCGCCTTTTGTTTTTCAGTTATTGTTGATTTAATAAAGGTCACCAAAGGTTACCCAGCCCCCCTACAAAAGACACACTGCATGAAACTGGACTGGTTGGTGCCTCCTTTGTGCTGGTTTGTGCTGTTTAAATATCAGTTCTACCACTTTTTGTTTTTCAGTTATTTACTATTTAACGCGTTTAACAGCGTCTCGTGTGCATGAGGCCTTATAGTATCTAATAACATGGGATGCCAAGTGGGTGGGGTTTGATCAAATAAAAACAAACTTTTACAATTAAGAAATCAAAGCAGCACACATAATAATTTTAACAGCACAAACGCAGCTCTGACCAACCAACCCAGTTTCATGTGTAGGGGGGCTGAGTGACCTTTGGTGACCTTTAATAAATAGTAAATAACTGAAAAACAAAAAGCGGTAGAACTGATATTTAAACAGCACAAACCAGCACAAAGGAGGCACCAACCAGCCCAGTTTCATGCCTTTTGTCTCTTGTAGGGGGGCTGGGTAACCTTTGGTGACCTTCATTAAATAACTGAATAACTTGGGGGTTCAAACAATAACTGAAAAACAAAAGGAGATAGAATGGAAAGTAAATAGGCACAAACCAACACAAACGTGGCACTAACAAACCAGCCCGTTTTCATTTTGTTTGGCTGTTGTAGGGGGTGTCAGGGAAGGCTTTTGCATAGCACAAATGATGTCTCCGTGTACATACATATGCGCATGCGCAGACAGGCAACTGGCTGGGCAGATGAGCGTGAGCCTGTCACCAATGCTGGCACCAGACAGACTATTTAAACAGGCTGCAATTTGGTGTGCAGCTTCTGTGTGTTCATTCCTGATTCCTGTGTTTGACCTCTGATCCTAACCCAGCTTGCTCCTGACCTCTGTTTGACTGCTACCTGCCCTGACCTTGGCTTGTCTCTGGATTCTGCTTCTGCCTTCTCTTCTTGCCTGATCTACCTCCTGTTGCTGATTTGGCTTGTGACCCGACTATCCTGTTGTGTGCCGTCTATGCCTGATCTGCCTGACCATTATGGACCCGGCTCATCTGACCCTGCATCCTGCTCATCCAGCCTGCTACAGCTTTTCAGCCCAGCAAGGTCTCATCTGTCTCCTGCTTCCAGCTGCTTACCCACAGTCTGCCACCAGCCAAGCTCAGTGCCAGCTCATCTGCCACCAGCTGGTTCTGCCGCCACATCCACCTGCTGACTGCTGCCACCACGCAGTCTACTGGATTGATCACAGGCACTCATACCTCACTGTGCTCCCATGGCTGCTTTCTAACCAGGAGCTCACTAACCAGGTACATGACAGGAGAGCAGGGTGATGTCATCATCTGGAAAAAACAAATTGCTATTATCTTAAAAATAAAAGCAGCACAAATTTTTATTATTATGACACAAAAAAGCACAAATATAAAAACAAGCTGTTATAACTAAAAAACCATAACAGCACAAATAAAAATTTTAGCAGCACAAACCAGCACAAATGAGGCACTAACCAACGAGACCAGTTTTGTGTCATTTGGGTGTTGTAGGGGGGCTGACTGACTTTTGGTGACCTTTAAAAAAAATCATTAATAACGCAAAAACGATAAAAGATAGAACATAAATTTAAACAGCACAAAACAGTACAAATGTAGCACTAAAGAAACACACTTGAGTTTTTATTTGTGCTGATTGTAGGGGGGTAAAGTGAGTGGGGTCTGCAAAAAAAATCTGTTATAACTTAAGAACCATAACAGCACAAATAAAAATTTTAGCAGCACAAACCAGCACAAACGTAGCACTAACCAACGAGACCAGTTTTGTGTCATTTGGGTGTTGTAGGGGGGCTGACTGACTTTTGGTGACCTTTAATAAATCATTAATAACGTGAAAACGATAAAAGATAGAACGGAAATTTTAGCAGCACAAACGTAGCACTAACCAACGAGACCAGTTTCGTGTCATTTGTGTGTTGTAGGGGGGCTGACTGACTTTTGGTGACCTTTAATAAATCATTAATAACGCGAAAACGATAAAAGGTAGAACGGAAATTTTAGCAGCACAAAACAGCACAAATGTAGCACTAAAGAAACACACTTGAGTTTTTATTTGTGCTCATTGTAGGGTGGGCAAAGTGAGTGGGGTTTGAAAAAAAAAAAAACTGTTATAACTTAAAAACCATAACAGCACAAATAAAAATTTTAGCAGCACAAACCAGCACAAACGTAGCACTAACCAACGAGACCAGTTTCGTGTCATTTGGGCATTGTAGGGGGGCTGACTGACCTTTGGTGACCTTTAATAATTCATTAATAACGCAAAAATGATAAAAGATAGAACGGAAATGTTAGCAGCACAAACCAGCACAAACGTAGCACTAACCAACGAGACCAGTTTTGTGTCATTTGGGCATTGTAGGGGGGCTGACTGACCTTTGGTGACCTTTAATAAATCATTAATAATGCAAAAACGATAAAAGATAGAACGGAAATGTTAGCAGCACAAAACAGCACAAACGTAGCACTAACCAACGAGACCAGTTTTGTGTCATTTGGGCGTTGTAGGGGGGCTGACTGACCTTTGGTGACCTTTAATAAATAATTAATAACGCAAAAACGATAAAAGATAGAACGGAATTTTTAGCAGCACAAAACAGCACAAACGTAGCACTAACCAACAAGACCAGTTTTGTGTCATTTGGGCGTTGTAGGGGGGCTGAGTGACCTTTGGTGACCTTTAATAAATCATTAATAACGCGAAAAAGATAAAAGATAGAACAGAATTTTTAGCAGCACAAAACAGCACAAATGTAGCACTAACCAACAAGACCAGTTTTGTGTCATTTGGACGTTGTAGGGGGGCTAGGTGATGTCATGGTCTGGAAAAAACAATTGCTAATATCTTAAAAATAAAAGCAGCACAAATGTAAATTTTTACGGCACAAAACAGCACAAACGTAGCACTAAAGAAACACACTTGAGAGTTTTTATTTGTGCTGATTGTAGGGGGGCCAGCTTCACTGAGCTTGAATTTGATACACATAGGTGGAGCACAAATTTAATACAACATTGATGCTTTTTATGTGGAGCGGGGTGGGATCATGACACAGTTAAATGGATGTAGGATTAGAATGGGGATGGTTCAAAATAATTGTCTATTTGGTCACAGAGAAGGAGGAGAGGGGAGACGGGGCAATGGGAGGAATGAGCTCTGTAAGGGTGGGGTGGTATGTGATGGTCATTAAAAAAGCCTCGAGGGGTAACCTAGAATGGTATGGGGTGGGTGTGGGGAGGGGGGAAAAAAACACAGGAGTTTTGAGCTGGGTGGGGTTGGGGAGGGTGGGGGTGGGTAAAGGATATGTAAGTAGGAGAACACATTGGAGGGTATTACATGAAATATTGAATGGTAAGAAAATATACGGTATACTGGTTTATGTAATAACACACTGGGCACAGCAAAATATAGCTACAATATTAATGTTTGGAGTGATTAAAGTATGGGTATGTTCTGTAAATATAGGGACACTAATTTAAAGTATTTGATAAGTAGGGAATCTATTTCTTTGATAAAGGGAAGTAATTTAGAGCAATGGGTAAATATGATACAAAGGGAAGTAGTGACAGTTAGAGCCATGGGGGTAACATTGCAAGGAGCCCTACAAGGATCATTAGTATTAATTGTATCTCTCTCCTCGTAGTTTTTAAGGTTTAGCCTTCGTTTCTCTGTTCTGTTTCTCCTTGATACCTTTTTTTTAGAATAACTAATGGTACTAAATATTGGATCATGGAATGTTCGAGGGTTGGGTACCCCTGCCAAAAGAGCAGTTATTTTTGATATGTTGGATATTTTTAAAGTGGGTATTGCCTGCCTGCAGGAGACACACCTGACTTAAGACACTAAATCTCAAATAAGAAATAAGCGATTTCAGTGCCAATTCCACGCGGTACACACCTCATATTCCAGAGGTGTGTCGGTGTTGATTGGTAGAGGGGTAGTGTTTACCTGCAGACAGTGAAATATAGATGTGGAGGGCCGTTATATTTTTTTACATTGTATAATAGAGAATCAGGAATGTATATTAGCAAATATTTGCACCCCCCCTCCTTTTAAACTAGAAGTTCTGTATTGTTTACTGGAGTTTATAGTAGATAAACCTAATATACCAATCATTGCAGTTGGGGATTTCAATGTTGTTATAAATAAAAAAAATAGATAGGTTTCCCCCACGAAGTCAGGGACGGGGGTTACAAGAAAATTGAATGGGCCAATTCCTTCAAGAAGCCGGTCTATTGGACCTCTGGAGAATACGAAACCCTGCGGCACAGCAATTCTCATGCTACTCGGGTTCTTATTCTACACTTTCAAGAATAGACCTTATTTTGGGCAATGATTTAGCTTCTCAAATAATTAAAGATATAGTTTATCAACCTAGGGGGGTATCGGACCACTCACTTTTGATGGCCACGATAAACATAAGGAATAATAAATCTTGTAGGGTATGGAAGATGAACCCAACATGGTTTGAGATAATAGAGGACCAGAATGAGATCGCAGTTAAGTTGAATGAATTTATAGCGCTTAATACGCATACTACAACAAGAGGGGTGATGTGGGATGCATTAAAGGCGTACTTGAGGGGATTACTCATCCAGCAGGTCTCAAGAATTAAAAAAACATTGTTGGACTGGGAGGATAAGATCAGGAAGGAGTTAATAGCAGCAGAAAGGGAGTATGTGAAAGAGCCATCCTCTGGTAATCAAAGTATATGGGAGAACAAGCAACAAATATACAAAGATGTAATGGTGAGGAAGTCTGAAAACAAGAGACTGTTCCAAAAACAAATAGTGTATGGGGAGGGGGAAAAGGTTGGGGAGATGCTGGCCTATATTGTTATATGTTATATGTTCCTCCCCCTCTACAATCCCCGCGATTAGAACCACGTGCGGTGAGATCTCGTCTCAGACAGACAAAATTAGTGATACATTTAAGAAATATTACGAAGAATTGTATAAGTCTCGGGGGGTCGTGGGAGGAGAGGAAATGGACAGCTTCTTTAGGAATATTGAGTTGCCCTCCCTCACAGAGACTGACAGTAAGGCTTTGGAGGCCCCGATAACATTAGAAGAAATTAAAACAGCAGTAACGGAAATGGCAAACCAGAAGTCCCCTGGTCCTGATGGCCTCCCCGCCGAGACGTACAAAAAATATGGGGAGGTACTACTCCCGGAGCTTCTTAATGAGTTTGACTGGGCAAATAAAGAGGAGAAACTACTCATTTCAATGTCTGAGGCTACGATTATAATGTTGTATAAAGAAGGGAAAGACCCTCTTGAACCCGGGTCTTATAGACCTATCTCTTTGCTATGTTCAGATGCTAACATCTTAGCAAAGATCCTCGCTACTAGACTCAAAAAAATAATTCATAAATTATTTCATCCTGGACCAAACAGGTTTTATTCCCCATAGATCAACCAGTAGGAATATTAGGAGGTTTTTCTTAAACCTGAAAATTCCAATAGAAAATGCGGGCTCAAGGGCTGTTATGATGTTAGACGTAGAAAAGGAGTTCGATAGCCTTTAATGGGGGTTTATGTGGCGCGTTCTGAAGGAGTTTGGCTTTGGCCCCTCTTTTAGAAAATGGGTTAAAATCCTATACAATGACCCCAGTGCTAAAGTCAAAGTTAATAATGTTCTCTCTGACGGGTTCCGACTTGAAAGAGGCACAAGACAGGGGGGCCCTTTGTCACCCCTGATCTTTGCTCTGGCAATGGAACCGGTGGCTGCGGCAGTGAGGCAAAATCAGATTATGGAAGGGTTCCGGAGAAGGACTATAAAAGAGAGGATCGCATTATATGCGGATGATGTCCTCATATTTCTGGGGAATACAGAGCATTCACTCAGACAGTTGATAGATATCTTCACGAGATTTGGAAGTCTATCTGGTCTCACTATAAATTGGGAGAAATCAGTACTATTACCAATTGATCCCATCAGGAAAAGCACCTATTTGGATAATATCCAAATATAAATAGTAGAGATAACAAAATACTTAGGTATTTATATAACAAAAGACTCAAATAACTATATAATTAATAATTTAGTTCCCTTGCTATCTAAATTTAAAAATAAGATCGATATATGGAGGGGGCTCCCATTATCAGTTGCTGGACGATGCAATTTGATCAAAATGCTGTGGTTGCCCCAGCTATTGTACTTATTGCATAATTCACCAATATGGATCCAGAGGAAATGGTTTAAAAAAATTGATACAATGTTAAGAGATCTTATATGGAAAGGGGGACAGTTTAGGATAGGCCTACAAACCTTACAATTATCAACTCGTGAAGGGGGTATGGTGATTCCACACCCTCAATGTTATTTCCTAGCTGCCCAACTACAGCACTTAGGGTCAGGTACTGACCCTGATAGTGACAATAATGGGGAAATAGTGACTGCAGGAGCGCCACATAAAACATTAGTGGAGGTGCTGGAGGCAAATTCTTTTGCCTATAGACCCCCCACGGTTAAATTAATAACAAAAGTTTGGAAATCCATTAAAACTCTGAAAGGAATGGGAGGAATGGCTAAGTATGCCCCCTCTGGGATAATAAGAACCTACAAGAGTTAATACCAATAGGGAAAATAAAGGCTTGAGAATCAAAGGGAATAGTCAGACAGGCCTAATTGTATAATGGTAGTACCTTAAAAACATTCTCCTCATTAAAGGAGGAATATGATATCCCGAACCACTCATATTACAACTATATACAAATTAGACACGCCTTAAAGGCTCAATTTGGGGAACAAGGTCCGAGGTGGAGACATTCTTCCATTCCCAAAGAATAAGTAGTTCTGAAGGATCTAGTGGATCCATAGCAGAAATTTACCCACATATATGTAAAGGTAGTATGGAGGGACCAGAGAAGCTTAAGTGCAGAAATAAGGTCATAATAATAATAATAATAAGGTGGGAGGTCATCAGGTCTCGGTCTCACCTGCCCAGAAGTTCTCATATTTAATGCTCCTACATAGGACTTATTACACACCTAAAAGATTGTTTGAATTTGGGCAGAGGGCGGATGCCAATTGCCCAAGGTGCCAGAACACCGGGGACCTGATCCATATGATATGGAAATGCCCAAAATTATACCGGTATTGGTTGGAAATACTAGATACTATAAATAAGATCTTTAATATAGGACTGAAAATGGATCCGAAGTTGTGTATTTTGGGAGTTGGGGAGAGTCTTGACAGAGGTAATAATAAAACTAAAGCAGTGTTGAGATGCCTCTTCCAGGCAAGGAAATTAATAGCACAAAGATGGCAGGCAGAGAGACCCCCCTCGAAGGATGATTGGATCAGAACAGTAACTGAAACAGTATGGAAAGAAAAGGTAGTATATGCAAGGAGAAGAAATTTAAAGGAATTTTAAAAAATCTGGAAACCATAGTTAGAGGAATTGGGTTATCCGATGTAAGGTGTGTGTAGGAAGGGGATGACGTAGAATTATGTACGGTACCAAGATAATCACAAAGGTGTATTAGTAATAATTACAAGATGGGGGGTGGGTAATAGGTAGGTCTTTAGCGGTGGGGGGGAGGGTTGAAAAGGGGTAAAATAGGTGAGAAATTTCTTGGTCTATTTTATATATGCATTGCAATGTATATGGTGTATGAATCGTTGTATTTGGTAATTTTTGTATATTATATAGAAATGAATAAAGATTATTAAAAAAAAAATGGATGAGAGACCAAATTACATTGAATGACATTAACTACAATTGTAGATGGACACATTATTAGTGAAAAGGCAGCCTGTAAAAAGATAATATCTAATCAATGGGAAATTCATATATACAAAGCAATGATGTAAATAAATACAGATCTACAAATATAATTGCCATAAACATAAACTCAAGGTAAATAAGATAAAAAAAAAAAGAGAAGAAAGGAGAATGTTTGGGAACAAGAAATATGAAAGTATAAAATTACAAAAAAGGTTTAAAACTGAATGCATCATTCATGCCCGGATATTTTAAGGCTGACAATTCATGTATCCAATGTGCCTCCTTTTGAAGGAGTAGTTTGTCATAATCCCCCCCCCTTTCCCCAGGGGGAATATGTTCAAGGGCAAAGAAGTGCAAACAGCTACTGTCAAAGTTATGTTGTAAACCAACATGGCGGCTGATGTGAGTTTCCATTCTTTTTTGTGTATCAAAGTAACATGGTCTCTTATTCAGCAGAAGAAAGGTCGCTTAGTCTTGCCAATATAAAACATTTGACATTCGCATTGCATAATGTATACAATGCCTATTGATTGGCATGTCACTGAAAAATTTGGTCTAAAGAGGTGGCCATTCGGAAGCAATAAACTACGTGCCGCAAGTATAAACCTGCAAAAATTGCAATGATGGCAGGGTCTACTGCCCTTGTTGGATTCATTGGTGGTTCATGTGTGGTTATCATAATGGCTGTGTACCAGGGTATCCCTCAGGGATCGAGATCACCTGAAGGTAATCTCCGGATAAGATTTTAAATGTTTAGCAACCTTTTCATCCCCCATCAGCAGATACCAGTATTTTTTCATGATTTCTCGTATCTGCCGGTGCTGGCTAGAAAACCTGGTAATAAGTCGAACACCAGGGTTGGCCCTTTTTGGTTTAGGGTCATGTATAAGGGAAGCTCTATTGAGATTTTTTGCCCTAAGGTAAGCTTTCTTGAGGCATTTCTTGCTGTAGCCACGCTTAAGAAAACACGATCGCAGCAAGCCAGCCTCTCTTTCAAAGTCAGAATCGGCACTGCAATTGCGTTTGATTCTTACTGCCCGTAGGCCACATTTGTGACAAGGGGGGTGGGATGAGAGCTGGTGGCGTGAAGTAGGGAATTCCTTGCAGATGGCTTGCGATATAGGGTCGTTCCTATGCTACCATCCGTATTGACTAGGATTTGGACATCCAAAAAGGTAAGGTTTTGTTGGCTGAACTCAAATGTGAATTTGAGATTGTAGTTATTAGTCTTAAGACTCTCTAAAAATGAAAGAAGTGAATCCTTAGTATCCGTCCAAATGAAAAAAATATCATCAATAAATCTTCTCCACATAGGAATTTGTTCAAAATACTTTTGCATATCATCCCTAAAAAAGAGTTTACGCTCCCACCCCCTCAGATACAGGTTGGCATAGGAGGGGGCACATTTGGTCCCCATAGCCACTCCCTGTATCTGGAGGTAGTGGGAGCCGCCAAAAAGAAAGATGTTATTGGAAAGAATAAATAATAACAGATCCAAAATGAATCTGTTATATTGATGGGATACCTTTGGGTTCTCAGAAATAAAGCCCTCCACAACTTCAACCCCCACGTGATGGGGGATAGAATTGTAAAGGGCCTCCACGTCGAGGGCCACCAACCATGAACCCTCAGGGATGGAAATTCCATCGAGGGCACGCAGAAGGTCATTGGTGTCCTCAAGATAGGACACCAATCCCTCAACGTGGGGTCTTAGAAAGTCATCAATTAGCTGTCTGGCAGTTTCGGTGAGACTACCGTTGCCCGAGACGATGAGACGGCCCGGGGGTTTAATTGGGTTTTTGTGAATCTTGGGGAGTGCATACAAAGTTGGTGTTCGCGGGGAGGTGACATTTAGAAATTCCCAAGTTGGTTTATTTATGAGGCCTTTGCGATAGACCGAGCCAATCAAATGTTGATAACGATCAACCGTTAGGGCAAGGTGATTTGGTGATACCTTGCGGTACCATTCCCGATTCTGGACAACAGCCAGTACCATGGCTTCGTACTGGCTGTTGTCCATCACCACCAGATTCCCCCCTTATCCAAGGGCTTGATAGTGATGTTTTTATTGAATTGTAAAGATTTGAGGGCCTCCAGTTGAGAGGGGGGGGTCAACTTTGATTCTGATGTATTTCTCCACTTTGTCTCCATAATTTCTATAGTCACTTGACTAGTAAATGCCCATACATTGGGGTTTCCCTGTAATGTGGGGAAACTGCGAGATTTGGGTTTATAATTCTGAGGTCTAGATAAGATAGGGGGACGACCTGATGGGGGTGGTGGAGGAGAGGAGCCAAGACCAGATTCGAGCGCGTAAGCCTCGAAGAGGTCTGTTTCATCAAGGCCTCCCTCCTCCCACAGCTCCATCAAGTCCTCCATAGCTTTAATATCACTAATGGACATGCCCTTCCATAGGGGACTATCCAGAGTGGAGTCCTGAATGGAAGTGGCTGGCTTGTCATACAGGATTTTAAACATAAGTTTTCTGGAAAATAAATTAAGATCTTTTATCAGTTCAAACTGATCAACCTTATGTGTAGGGCAATAAGTTAAGCCCAGATTCAACACAGAAATCTGTTCTGCCGAAAGGGAATAAAAGGACATGTTGATCACCTCGAATTGCTTTTCGAAGGTTTGGGATTCCCTAGATCCGAGCTCCCAGCTTTTTTGGACTCTGATATTCCTTGTGAGAAAATAGGAGCTGGACGAAAATCCAGCTGTGAAGGAATGGCATTGGTATTGCTTACCTGTGTGCTAGTGGTCATGGGTAGTGTGCTGTTGGTTAGAAAAGTGTTAGTGATCGATTCAGAGTGACACAGTGCGTTGGTGGATGAACTTTTGGCCGCACCTGCTCGGGTAACCATGGATGCCTTGGTATTAGGAGTGCGCCTTACAGTGCCTGCAAGTGCATTTTCTTTATAGTGTTTGGGATTTGAAGATCCCTGAGATTTAGTGAATCGAGTGAATTCCTGTACCTGTAATGAAGAAACAGAAGAGGCAGATGAGTCGGAATCGTTAGGTTCACTGGTTGCTTGCCTAAAATGGCGTGTTTGGTTGTTTCGTCTTTTCCCCTTGTGATTACTGTGGGCCCAGTTATAGGCCTGCTTATTATGATACGCTAGTTTGTCTCTGATCTATTTCTTTTCTTTAGTCTTTAGAATTTCTGTGATGTAAGTTTCTAGATTAGTCTTTAGATTGTTTTCCCGTACAGGGAAAAGCCCTTCGGTGGTGATCAATTTATTATCCTCGTATAATTTTTCAATTACTTTATCTAACTGGGAGAGTTCAATAGTATAGTGTTTACAGAGGAGGTCCATCATTTTCATGGAGCATCTCTGCAGATTGTCCCCCCATTCCAGTTTAAATTCGGGTTCCATCTGGGCAATGGTGAGAAAAATTTTAATTCTGAACCCCCAGGGGGAGATATTATCTTCTGTGTACTTCAAAAAATACCATTTATTCCAGAAAAGTCTTGATTTTTTCTCGTTTTTTCTCATACGTTGTAGTCTCGAGAAAAAACGTTCCATAGACAAGCTACCACTAGAAGCATTCTGTGATTTATAGATGTGATCCATGAGGCCCTCAAAGGCATCTCCACAATAGTTAGCCATTCTTATATGTCCCAAACTAATAAAGAAAATTAAATAGAAAAAAGAAAGTGTAAGTATAAACAACGTATTAAATAGATACAATGTTAACAAAAAGAATTTAAAAGCACTAATAGTTATATGTAAAAAACTTCCCCATTAAGATAGATATCTGGATTAAATATCCTTATATGTCTGTCCTTTTATAAATGAAGGGTGGGTAACACCCCATAGAAAAGACAAAAACAACAATAAGGGCAGAAATGATAAGGTTAGGTAAATTATAGTGAAGGAGGAGGAAAGAAAGGGAAAAAAAAAGAAAAAGGAATAGAATAAATAAATAATAGCGGCATGTGGCAACCGACCGGGCGGCTGACTGGTAACGGCAGGTCCGGTTCCCCCCTTATTAGGGAACTTAAGTTTGTAAGTAAGACTTAATAGAAGTCAAATAGAAATAGGTTGAAAGGTGAAGTGAGTGAGGTAATTGTACATTGGGGTGTTTATTTTTTTTTTCTTTTATCATTTTTGAGTTATGGGTGGGATTAAACTTTGTTCTCTTAATGCTAGAGGCCTGAACTCTCCCTCTAAAAGAAATCAAATACTAAATTCATTCAATAAACAAAAAATAGATATTATTCTATTTCAAGAAACACATTTTTGTTCCGATCACATTCCGAAAACAAACAATAGTGGTTAGGCTACTTGGTATCATATTTTCATACTCCAAATCAAAAGGCATATCTATAGCATTTCATAGGGACATCCCCCACCAAATAATGCAAGTTGATAAAGGAAAGGATGGTAGATATCTGATGGTAAAAGTAATGATATATGGTAAAATTTTCACAATAGTGAACTTGTATCTTCCAAACCAAGATCAGGTTAAGAATGGGGTAAGGGCCCTGACAAAGGCTATGGAGAAGGCGGAAGGCATAATTATCCTGGGGGGTGATTTTAACTTCGTAACAGATACTAGAATGGATACAACTAATACCCATACATATAGAAAAAACGGTTACCTCAAAGAATTTAAGGACTTGTTGGTAATATATCTACTGGTGGATGTTTGGAGGGCCCAGCATCAAAAAGTAAAGAATTACTCATATTACTCAAACATACACGATTCATATCACAGAATAGATTACTTTTTTATTTACCTTCTAGGGATGACGATGTCCCCCTCAACTGACATAGAAGGCTTTTTATGGTCAGACCACGCTCTGATATTTTTGGAACTTAAGACAACAGAACACGAAAGATCAAGGGGGACTTGGAGATTGAATGACAACCTAATTAAAGATAAAGAATGTGAAGAGGACATAGAGAAAACAATAAAAGAGTTTTTAATAATCCATGAAAAAGATGAAACATCAATTCCCATTCAATGGGAAACACTAAAATGCGTACTGAGGGGAGTGCTCATCAAGCACGGTTCAAGATTAAAAAAAAAAAAAGAACAAAAAAAATCCCAACTGATGGTGGAGATTGGTAAACTAGAAAGGGAACATAAACAGAGTCTTAACTCAATAGATAAAATAAACTTAAAAAATAAACGATTGGAATTTCAAGCCGTGCTCGATGAGGAATCCCTCCGGTCAAGAGACAGAAATAGAACACAATGGTATCAATATGGTAATAAAACCGGCAAATTATTGGCGAAAACATTAAAGGATCAACAATCCCTGACCTCTATAGTAAAAATTTTAAATACAAATGGGGAATTGACGTATGACCCAAAGGAGATATCTAAAACGTTCCATACATATTATTCTAAATTGTATAATATTAAATCAAGAGAATAAGGAAAAATACGAGGATTGGGAGAAGATTAATAAGTATATGGAAGAAACAGCATTGCCCAGATTTTCTGAAGAAATAATAGAGGATCTGGAGAGAGAAATCTCTACAGAAGAGATCCAACAAGCCATTGCCGGATTGGTTCCGGGAAGGAGTCCCGGACCTGATGGGTATACTGCTAGATTTTATAACAAATTTCAAGACTAAATTATTCCTATTCTTAAGAAAACTTATAACTCTATATCCAACACACAAATGTTTACACCACAAAGTACAGAAGCCCATATTATATTAATCCCAAAACCAGAGAAAGATCACATATTATGTAAAAATTATCGACCAATATCCCTGACTAATTTAGATATAAGATTATATTCAAAGATTATATCGAATAGATTAACACCTATTCTACCTAACTATATTAAGCTAGATCAGACAGGATTTATGAAGGGAAGAGAAACTAAAGATAATATTATAAAAACATGTACGTTGGTAGAGTATGCTCAGAGAACCGCCATCCAGTCATGTCTATTGACTGTGGATGCAGAAAAAGCATTTGACAGGGTGGATTGGCGGTTCTTAAAGGAAGCATTAATACAACTAGGGATGGGCCCAAAGATGTTTAATAGAATTGTCGCATGGTACTCCAACTCAAGAGCCAAAGTGAGAACCAATGGAATACTATCAGAATATATAGAAATATCAAATGGAAGTCGACAAGGATGCCCTCTTTTTCCATTACTGTATATAATAGTGATGGAACATCTAATCACAGCTATAAGAGAAAATAAAGATATTAGGGGTATAGAAGTAAAAGAAAAGGAATACAAGACTGCCGCATATGCAGACGATTTGCTAATATATGTAACTAACCCTATTATAACAATACCAAATTTAATAAAAGAATTTAAGAGATTTGGGGAACTAAGTAATTTTAAAGTTAACTATGATAAATCTGAGCTCTTGAACATATCGTTAACAGAACAAACATACTTACTCTTACAGAAAGATTTCCCATTTAGATTGAAACAAGAAGCAATTAAATATCTAGGAATAATGATCCCGAAAGATTTGGATCTTCTACAGGAGTTGAATTACAATGCGACAATATATAAGTTAATTAAACTATTACAAAAATATGATAAAATAGCACGCTCTTGGACGGCAAGAATTAATATAATTAAAATGGACATACTTCCAAAATTACTATATGTTTTTCAAACAATCCCACTTGCTCCTCCTAAAAAGCTAATGCTGGACTTAAAAAAAAGCTGTAGTAAGCGTTATATGGGCCCTTTAAACTCCCCGTATTAAGAGAGAAATATTAATTAGGAAAAAAAAAATGGAGGTTTGGCACTACCAGACTTTGTAACATATTTACAGGCTGCATCACTGACCAGTATTATTATTTTTTTTTTTTTTTATTATTTTTATTCAATTTTTAAAACAAACAAAACACATACAACTTGGTTGCTTATAATGTACAGGTACAGCAGCAAAAAGCGTACATACAGTAATCAGAATGAGTTGCTAACCACATAGCGAAGGCAAAATATATATCACTGTGCTCCTACAAGTGGTAATATTCAATTAGGCTATTAATCAAAAGGAGACCAACAGAACAAATTATGTGGACCTAGGATCTGAGTATACAGTTTATCCCTATAACATTGCATCTATGATAGATCAATATTCACTTGGCGATAGTCAATGCTTCCATCCATTTACACCAGACTTTGTCAAATTTCAATGGGCAACCTCTGTTAGCGTAAGTATCTTTGTATAACGGAAGGCTATCATTAACCAAACGTTTCCACTGAGCACTGGAAGGGGGGTTAGGCTTTTTCCACTGCAGTGCAATGTTTTTCGTAGCATAGAATAATAGAAATCCAATCATCGTGCGTTTGGCTACTGTAGGAACAAGGTTTTCTATTAGGCCCAACAAGCAGACTTCCATTGTCAGTGGTATGTTAGTTGATGCGACCTTGTTTGTTAAGGAAAGCACCTCCCCCCAATACTGTTGTACCTTTGGGCAATGCCAGAAAATGTGAGAGAAATCCACTGGGGAGGTACCGCATCTCCAACACTCAGGAGAGTGAGCAGGGTTCATCAGATGAAGTCTGTGTGGGGTGAAGTAAACCCTGTGCACAATTTTAAATTGTATTAATATGTCACATATGGAAACTAGCGACCTGAAGGTTAAGTCCCAGATATCATCCCAGTCTTCGTCGTCCAACACGGGGATGTCGCGTTGCCAACGGGACCAGAGGCTGTCCAGAGGTGGCAAAGACACATAAACCAGATGCGCGTATAAGCGCGATGTGTGTTTCTCAGTACAGCCAGATCTAAGTGTCTTCTCCAGCTCGGACTGGGTCAGGATGCAGGTAGAGCGCAGAAATTGGGCCGCGAATGCGTGCATTAGTTGGAAATAGCGGAACTGATAATGTTTCGGCAAGTTGTACAGAGAGGAGAGCCTGGAGAAGGAAAGCAAAGAAGCCTGTGACACTACCTGCAAAATTATTTTTATGCCATATTTTGTCCATACCTGAGGGTCTGTGAGTTTGTTAAGGTGTGGTAAATTGGGGTTTAATCATAATGGGGCATTGGGGGAAATTTCTGATTGGTTGTGTTTTCCGATATTTAGGCCCATTCGCCAAGCCCGCAGGGTAGTAAGCATGGAAGGGGTTAATGGGTACAAGGCGTGTGGGCCCCCAAATATTAGAAATTGAAGGGTTTCCCAGGAACCCACCACCGTGGCCTCCAAGGCGGAAGCTGCGTTGGTTTTGTCAGGGATTAGCCACCAAACCACAGTCACCAGCTGTGCTGCCAAGAAATATTTGTGGCAGTCTGTGAATGCCATGCCACCTTGCGACATTGGCCTCATCAGGGTCGACAGCCGGTATCTGGGTGGGGCGGGCCCCCATAGGAACTCTGAAAATCGTTGTTGAGTTTGGTGCAGAAGAATTTGGGAATCCACTGCGGAGAATGGTGAAATAGGTAAATGAATTTAGGAATGACTTTCATTTTGAGGAGATTAACTCTGCCCCAAACGGATAAGGGCAAATTACTCCATGCTTTTAGTTTTACTTTCATATCTCCCAGCACCGGATCTAAATTTAGTTTGAGGAAATCTGAGGCTTGGGTGGAGACGTGGACCCCCAGGTATTTAAAGGTATCAACCCATTTCAACGGGATATCTGAGGGGGAAGTGGCTCTGGCTGCCTGATCTATTGGGAATGAAGTGGATTTCGACCAATTGACCCGAAGGCCCGTTACTGCGGAGAATGTATTTAGGACTGACAATGCACCCTGAAGTGATGGGCCAGCATCCCCAAGGAAAAGGACCATATCATCTGCGTACAGGGCTACCCTCTCCTCCAGCATACCAATACGGAGCCCTTTGATGTGAGGCGATGTACGCAAGGCTTCGGGAAGCGGTTCTATGACTAGAGCAAATAAGGCCGGAGAAAGAGGGCAGCCCTGTCTAGTTCCCCTGAAAAGTCGGAAAGGAGTCGATAATCTAGAGCCCAGGTGTATCGATGAGGTGAGACACTTATATATCACCTGCAACCACGTAATGAACCGCAATGGGAAACCCATTCTACGTAACGTCTCCCATAGAAAGGGCCACTCAACTGTATCAAACGCCTTTTCTATATCTAATAAGGCTATGGCCCTTGTCCCAGAGTTGTGATGCTGGGCATGAATATTGGTGAAGAGCCTCCTAAGATTGACATCTGTGGACCTTTTGGGCATAAATCCTGTTTGATCGGGATCAATTATCGAAGGCAGCAATGGGTATAAACGGGTGGCCAGCAATTTAGTTAAAATTTTGAGATCATTATTTAATAAGGCAATCGGTCTATATGAAGCACACAACTCTGGGTCTTTGGGGGCCTTATAGATTAGGGTGAGGTAGGCCTGATGCATTAATGAAGGCAATTCGCCTTTAGACAAACAGACAGTGTACAGTTGGGCCAATATAGGTGCCAAAAGTTCACCATGCGTTCTATAGAAATCTATTGGTAGGCCATCCGGCCCCGGTGCTTTTCCTGTGGGAAAGGACCGGATAACATTTAAAACCTCCAATGCCGTAAATGGTTGGACCAGCGACTCCCGCTCCTCATCCGAGAGCCAGCCAAGCGCCAACGGATCCAAAAGATTTTGGAAATCGAAGGGAAGAGAGGAGGCATAGAGCGTTTCATAAAAGGCATTGAACGTTTGTAGAATTTCAGTCTGAGAAGTCAGCGTGTCCCCATCAGGAGACCGCAAACTAGAAACCACTGTAAATGGATGTTCATGCTGTGCCAGCATGGCCAGAAAACGACCATTTTTGTCTCCCTGCTCAAAGAAACGCTGCCTTCCTTTATGCATGTCTAGTCTTGTGACCTCTGTCAAATGTAAATTTAGTGTATTCTGAGCTGCACTTAGCAAATCAAAGTGAGCCGGCGTGGGGTCTGCGCTATATGCCGCGGCGTGATCTACTACTGACTGTTGTAGCAGATGGGTTTCCTGACCTTGCTGCCTCCTGACACTAGCTATGGTTGAAATGTATTGCTCTCTAGTATAGGCTTTAAACGCATCCCAGACCACTTGCGGGGATGAGGAGCCCTCACTATGATCCCAAAACTCTGCCAACCTGGGTGGAATTGTGTCCGCCACCTCAGGGTGGGAGATCCACTGTGCCCCCAGCCTCCACAAAGCCGCATCATGGTACGCAGGAGAGCAAAACACTATAGCCAGTGGGCTGTGATCAGACAACCCACTAGGTAAGTAAGTAGCTTCTATTATGTCCGCCAGCATCACTGGATTAGAAAAGGCCAAATCGATTCGTGAAGCAGTCTTGTGAGAAGCCGAGAAGCATGAATAAGCCCTGATGGCAGGGTGTCTCCATCTCCATATCTCCTCCAGCCCCATAGCCTGGGCCCAAGTAGATAAATCAGCACTATGATTTTTAGGCGGAACAGGCCTATCTAATTCCGGGGAAATAATAGCATTGTAGTCCCCAGTTACTAATAATTTTCCCGGACAAAAGGGTGCGTCCTTTTCAAAGACTGTATACAATAATTCAGGTGAAAAGGGTGGGGGGTATATAAACATTGATAATAATATATCTTTGAGACCAATGCGTAAACACCACGATAGCAAATTTGCCTTGGGGGTCTGTGCACACTTCCTCAATCGTACATGGAAATTTCTTATTTATTAAAATCGAGACCCCCCCTGGCATAGGAAGAGTACGTAGCATGTATAGCCCTCTGGATCCAGGGTTTTTTAAGGGTCAGGACCTTGCTGCCTGTGAGGTGAGTCTCTTGTAAAAGAATGAGATGTGGGGAGTGAGATTTTAGATATCTTGTCAGCAGCACGCGTTTGAATTTGGAATTAAGGCCTCTAACATTCCATGAGAGGACAGTGAATGAATCAGCTAGAGTGGTAGCCATGTTGGTTTAGGGAACAATATCCACATAGAATGGTTAGGAGGAATATAATTTGGGGCAACTCACAGGCAGCAAAATCCCTGGGTCATACCACCGTGTACCAGCAGCGTTGAATCGTTGCAGCAACCTTATATGATCTAAAACAGAAACAAACAAACTAAAAAATAAAATACCCAAGAACTGAGTGCTTATCCTACTAATTCCCATCTCCTCACCAAAAAAAAAAAAAAAAACAGTGAGGAAGGCTGGGAATAGTTTTACCCAAAAACCAAATTATGAACTGTAGATATACCCCTATGAGGGGATATCACGCTTCAGTCAGTCCAAGCACCCTGCAACTAGACGGGGATGACTGTTGTCCTTTTTCATCCACCAGTCGACAAAGCAAAAGGAAAAAAGGGGGTGCGAACCACAAAAAAGGGGGAGGGGGGAGAGGGCCAAGGAGATGGATTTGGATTCTGGCTTGAATCTTGGTGTGATGAGGCACTCCATGTCCGAGAGTTGAGCGGTCCAACTCCGAATAAAGTGCATTCACATGGTCAAAGAAAAATAAAAAGAGGGGGGTGAGCGAGCTGATGCCCAACTGTACACTGTCTGTTTGTCTAAAGGCAAATTGCTGATAACGGGCAGTGCGTATGTGTGCAGGGCACTCGAGTTGCGGATCAGCCCCTCAGGGTATAGAAATAAGCATGGCAAACTGTAGTCCTCCTAGCTGGGAGGTATTCATCCAGAGCATTAGGTTTAGTAAAACGTGAAAGTAACGGTAAAAACAAAAGCAAAAGGCACGAGATGGGCTCCTCCAGGGAAACCGTGGATAATGGTGACATTAACATCAATGCGTGTGTTACTTACGACCATCCAGCCAAAACATGGCGGCCTCCGGATCAACAAAGAAGTGTGCACGGTCACCATCCACGACTCATAGCTTGCTGGGATATAGTAAGCTGAACATGAGGCCCTTGTCCCTTAGGCGTTTTCTGACCTCCGTGAAGGACCGGCGTCGCTGTTGAACCTCAGGAGAATAGTCAGGAAACAACATTATTTTTGCATTATTAAAACGCAGTTCTTGTTTGTCTCTTGCTGCTGCCAGGATTCTATCTTTGTCCCTGTAGTTCAGAAGCCTAAGCAGAAATGGCCTGGGAGGGTTACCAGGGATTGGAGGGGTTGGCGGGACTCTGTGTGCCCTTTCTACCACAAAGGTGGGAGGCATGGCAGGTAGATCCAACAATGAGATGAGGAAGGTTTCCGCAAATTCAGCAGGTATATTTCCTTCTGTTTTCTCCGGGAGACCTATGATCCGTATGTTATTCCTTCTCAGGCGATTTTCTGTGTCCACAGACTTCTCCTGCAGAGCCTTCACCTGCAATTGTAGTGCACGGAGGTCTCTGGAATCTGACCTAGTTTCATCCTCTAACTGTGATATCCGGCCTTCAGCCTCAGCAAAGCGGGACCTGAATTTGTCCAAATCATGTCTGATTAGGCTGATATCTGTGGCAAGGTGGTCTATTTTGACCATTACCAGGTCATTCCCAGTCTTAATTGCTGCCAGCAGCTCAGCATGAGAAGCTGCGGATGAGGAGGCAGGGTCGGGAAGCGTCTGAGTGCTGACCGACATTTTTGCTGCAGGGGGCCTCGTGGGCAAGATGGCGGCGGCAGACTTTGCGGTGCTGGAAGAAGAGGAGGACCGGAGCTTACCCGGAGATAGCGGTGGACCCCGCGGAGTTCCATGTGCCTTTCTGGACCCCAGGGTTCCTGAATAGAGCTGGATCCCACAAGGAATAGCGCTGGAAAACTGATCAGGATGGATGTTGGAGCGGAGCTCAGTCTCCACACGTCCTCTCTCTCTTACATCCCGGCCACGCCCCCCACTGACCAGGGTTAAATTGGAAGAAGAGATAATAGGCCCACAACTGAGATTTCTCCCATGGATAAACCCCCACTTAAGACCAAAAAAAAAAATTAACTAACAATTTTTGTTAATGCCACATTAAAAATATTGGATACCTTAATAAAAGGGGAGAATCTTTCTACAACAATAGGACCCATGACACCTTTGTTCCTCAACCCCGAAATCCGGCCAGCCTTGGAGGCCAAAAAATACCTTAAATGGTATAGGAACGAGAATATAAGAATGGCACAGAAATGCCAAAATTGCAGGATATAGGATTCGAATATAAAAACAAATGGCTACAATATCAGCAATTAAAATCATTTATAGAAGATAAAAAAGTGAAAATAAATAGACCATTAACTAAATTTGAAAACATTTTAATAGAAAAGAAGAACCCAAATAAAAAACTATCAAAGGTATATGATTTACTACTCCCCGCCGGCCCCTTTAGAGAGCTTATAGGAAGGAATGAAAAAGTGGGAAAAAGAAATGGGCGATATATTAGAAGAGGAAGAATGGGGAAAACATTTTGAAATAATATATAAAACAACAATAGCAAATAAATATCAGGAGAGAAATTATAAGATCACATTGAGATGGTATAGGTGCCCAGTAGCATTAAATAAAATGAACAAGGTTAATGTTGAGACTTGTTGGAGATGTAAGAGGGAGAAAGGGACAATGGAACACGTTTGGTTTGGATGTCGAGGGTTGAGGGACTACTGGAACAAAATTTTTGAGATCTGTCAGAAAGTGTCAGGGGAAGTAGTGAAGCCAAGTGTAAAAATATCTATATTTTCCCTGACACGAGACTCAATAAAGAAAATGAGAAAAGATATCCTGCATTATATGACATCTGCGGCTAGAACACTAATAGCTCGTAAATGGAAAACAGAAAAAGGACCTACAATTGCAGAATGGATATGTGAAATGAACGAAATTCAGTATATGGAAACACAGATAAGAGAAGAAGGGTATATAATAAACAAATTGCCAGTAATATGGCAAAAATGGAATGAGTTTCGGTTCTCAAAAGAAATGTTATAATTCATATAATAGGAACAAGTTTTAGGGGTTTTATTTATTTATTTATTTTTTTGGGATGGATGAAAGGAATTAAATGGAACCAGTAAGGCGAGTGATAAAGGATTAATTATTGTATTAAGATATTTTTAAATGTTTGTAATGAATATATAAGTTGTATAAATGTTAATGTATGTGCTGTTAAATTTTTATTTTTAAAAAATTTAATAAAGAGAGATTGAAAACAATAAGGGCAGAAATAGTCAGCAAACAGCACCACATCCCATGCTATATGAAAGAAAATAGAGAAGGGGAGGGGGTTTTGAAAAACACCCCAGGGAATTTTAAGGTGCTTAAATTGTGTAATAAATGAAATGGAAAGACATGTATGATGTATTTATAAAAAAATATATTAATTTTATTGAAAATTTACTATTAAAACACATGTCATTGTAGACAAGACAGGGCAATAACTTCTCCGCAGGATGTGGAAACCTTGCAAGAAGATCTGAACAAATTAATGGGGTGGGCAACTACATGGCAAATGAAGTTTAATGTGGAAAAATTTAAAATAATGCATTTGGGTGGCAAAAATATGAATGCAATCTACTCACTGGGGGGAGAACCTCTGGGGGAATCTAGAATGGAAAAGGACCTGGGGTCCTAGTTGACAACAGGCTCAGCATGCAATGCCAAGCTGCTGCCAACAAAGCAAACAGAATATTGGCATGCATTAAAAAGGGATTAACTCAAGAGGTAAAACGATAATTCTCGGCTCTACAAGACTCTGGTCTGGCCTCACCTGGAGTATGCTGTCGAGTTCTGATCATCAGTCCTCAGAAAGGATGTACTGGAAATGGAGCGAGTACAGAGAAGAGCAACAAAGCAAATAAAGGGGACTGGAGGGTATTATTTATGAAGAAAGGTTGCGAGCACTGAACTTATTCTCTCTGGAGAAGAGACGCTTGAGAGGGGATATGATTTCAATTTACAAATACCACACTGGTGACCCCACAATAGGGATAAAACTTTTCCGCAGAAAGGAATTTAATAAGGCACGTGGCCACTCATTAAAATTAGAAGAAATTAGATTTAACCTTAAACTGCGTAGAGGGTTCTTTACTGTAAGAGCGGCAAGGATGTGGAATTCCCTTCCACAGGCGGTGGTCTCAGCGGGGAGCATCGATAGTTTCAAAAAACTATTAGATAAGCACCTGAATGACCACAACATACTAGGGATATACAATCACACACATAGGTTGGACTTGATGGACTTGTGTCTTTTTTCAACCTCACCTACTATGTAACTATATGTAACTATATAACTGATATTTGCAAAGTAGTTTTTATAACAAATTTTTGGGGAAAAATAAAGGTTAATGAATTTTAGTGCACACAAATACAATATAATACCCTATTGTTTGATAAAATAAAAAGATGACGTTAGGAAGAGTAATTAGATACCTAACATGTCACGCTTTAAAATCGGAATGGCAACAAACTACGGTACGGCTTTAAAAGCCTTTACAGGTTACCAGTTTAGAGTTACGCAGAAGGTCTGGTGCTAGAATTATTGCACTCACTCTGACATTTGCGGCAATACTTCATATGTGTAGTGCAATTTCAGTGTACATATGTATGCGAGAACGGCATGCACCTTCCCATTTGCGAGTGAGCATGGGGGGAAAGAATGCTTTAAATTAAAAAAAAAATGTATTTATTTTATTACATTTTTTACATTATCTCTTTAAAGTGTTTTATCAACTTTATTGCTACACCCCTTGATATTGCTGGGGCAGTGACAGGTACTTTTTATCAATTTGATCAAATACTTCAGAAGTCGGTAAAACATATACACAAACGGAAACCTGCAGGTGATAAAATCCTTCTCATTTCCAGTTTCATAGACCATAGAGATGACTGGGGAACAGAAGCTCCCCTTTTATCTCTATGGTGTGCCGCCCTGATTGTTTATTTCAGTCCTGGGCCCCCCAATACAATGGGAGAGCCTGGGGGGAGTGGTCACCATATTCCACCACATGTAAATGTGATTCAGCCGCTGTATAGTTGCTCTGATCTTTTTTACATTATAGAGCAGTGGTCTCCAAACTGCGGCCCTTTGCCTGCTTTTATCCGGCCCTTGGGTCATTATTCCCCCCACTGTCAGCAACAGTGGGGCAGAGGTCCTGACACCAACAATGGGGCACTAGTCCTTTCACTGTCCCCAATGATAGGGCACTATTCCTCCCACTGACATTGATGATGGGGCAGTATTCCTCCTATTGATACCAATGATGGGGCATAATTCCTCCCATTGATACCAATGATGGGGCACTATTCCTCCCATTGATACCAATGATGGGGCACTATTATTCCCCTCAATACCAATGATAGGGTATTGTTTACTCCCACTGACGCCAGGACATTTTCCTCTCACACTGCCCACAGTCCGGCCCCCAAAAGTCTGAAGGGCAGTAAACTGGCTCTTTGTTCAGAAAGTTTGGAGACCCCTGATATGATCATTGCCAGTTCTAACAAAAGATTCCAGGGTCATGACTGCAGCTGCAGCCTAGACTCTGGAACCACTGAAACCTGAGGATGTATGGTTACATCCAATTGGGGAAGTGATACAAGGAGAGCCATGTGTTAATGTTCTATCCTATGTACTGTATTGTATAATAATTTGAGTGAGCAGGCTGTTAAGTTGCACACTCACTGCCTAGCAACACTGCCTTGTGTAGCTGCAATCGATTTTGAAATGCAATCATTTCTTTTTTTCGTAGTAAACAGAAATGTACATAAAGAAAGGGGAAATTGCATCTTTTGGAAGTAATATTGCTTTGCTTATTAGTACTTTCTTATTCCTCGATATGTGTAATATTACAGTCTTTCATAACTTGCAGTTCCTTGTTCTTAAATTGTCGTGTTTGTCAGAGTGTAGGATTACTCTGGTACAGGTTAGGACTGGCTCAATACAAAATGATTAATATCATAACTTTAACCTTAAAGCTGACCTACAGACAAACAGCTAAATACGCAAGATGAAATATATATGGAAACTGTTTTGCCTGTCAAAGGATTTGTATATTTGTACATCCAGTCCTAAGTTTTTTACAGCCCTGCCAGATAGCACAGCCAGGCTTGTGACCTGATTTTTCTATATTGCAGTTAAGCATTATAGCTCGATCACTTCCATGCCCATAGCCTGTGACTGGACAGTTACAGAGTGACAGCAGGCTTATAAAATAATAATTCTGCTCTTGCTTCTACTGTCGGCATTATTTAGCAGTATCCTCATACAGCACACTGGATTGGCCCCTGCTCCAACCCCTCCTTCTCCAAGTGTAATCTCTTCCATTTATTGAATAGAAGAGCCTAATACCAAGTGGAATTCAAGCAATTACACTAGTTACATTTAAAAATAGACCATCATTTTTTTTCTGAATACATTCTCACATGAATTAGTTCTTTTTACATCTACCTGGAGTTCAACTTTAAAAAGGATACATTACTTTGTCTATGTAGCGCTGGTAGATTTGCAATCTACCGCATGTTAGGTAAATTTAGTAAATTGTGTGTTAGGAAGGTTAAAAGTTCGCCTCTGTTCCAGCTTGGCTGACGTTGTGGGTGTTTCCGTGCTGACCGGTGGGTGTCGCTGTTACCACTGGTTAGTGTTGGAAAGGCAACGTGTTGAAGCGTATGGATGCTTCTCTGTCCCGGAGGCACGCTCGGTGGAGGTGGTCCTCCGAGTTGCATTCTGGGCGAGGGTATTTATGGGACAGACGCCATATTTTGGGGTTCGTTTTACAGCCACCTGCTGGCCCTCCTGGCCGACAGGTATGCGTTAAGGAGCTACCTCGTGGTCCTCCATTCGGGAGGCCCACGATACAGCGGCGCAGGGGTGGGTCCAGAGGCTTGTCTGGAGCCTACCACCGCGGCCAAGGAATGGTCCTGAGCTGTCGGTCCTGTGTGACGAAGCTGGACAACCGAGGAGATCCCAGGGGAGGACCCGTCTTGGAGAGATCACGCAGCGTTCTGGTCTATAGAGGGGCCTGGTGACTCGGTTGGAGGACGTCAGGGCCGTCTTTACTATTGATTGGGCCCTGGGCAAAAAAAACTCTTGGGCCCCCCCCCATGCAAATTGTCTCTCCACCCCAACATTCTAAAAAACAAAACACACACGTAAACTTATGTATTGCATTGTATTGTAACTGTACTGTCTGCCCTCATGTTGTAAAGCGCTGCACAAACTGTTGGCGCCATATAAATCTTGTATAATAATAATAATGATGGGGGGAAGAGATAGAGAAGTCCAGGATGATGGGGGGGTGGGAGATATGGGAGTCCAGGATGATTGGGGGGGGAGATGGGGGAGTTCAAGATGATGGGGGAAGGGGGGAGATAGGAGTCCAGGATGACACACAGGGATTGGGGGTGTGTACTTTGAGGTGTTTGTATCATACAGGGCACAGAAAAAAATCAGCACAAGGGGCAGTACTTGCATATCCTCCTCCCTCCCGCAAAGTAACTATCTATTGGTCACCTCTGCACATCACTTTTCTTATCTCTGCTCCCTCATCCACAGCTCACTTCTGTATTCCCTGTCTACCTCTGTCCCTCCCCCCCCCCATCCACAGCTCACCTCTGTACTCCTCTATCCACAGCTCACTTCTGTATTCCCTGTCTACCTCTGCCCCCCCATCCACAGCCCCCCATGTCCCCCTCTGTACATCCCCATGTCCACCTTTGTCTCCCCATCCACCTCTGGGTTCATCTCTGTAACCCCCCTCCACCTCTGTATCCCCCCCCATGTCCACCTCTGTACCCCCCCATTTCCACCTTTGTACCCCCCATCCACCTGTGTTCACCTCTGTACCCCCTCATGTCCATCTCTATACCCCCCTTCACCTTTGTGTACACCTCTGTACCCCCCCTCCACCTCTGTTCCCACATCCACCTCTGTACCCCCCCATCCACAGCTCACTTCTGTATCCCTGCTCCCACCTCTGTATCTCCCCCATCCACGTTCACCTCTATATCCTTCCATCCACCTCTGTATCCCCCTCCACCTTTGTACCCACGTCCACCTCTGTGTTCACCTCTGTACCCCCCACCACCTCTGTTCCCCCCGTCCACCTGTGTTCACCTCTGTACCCCCCATGTCCACCTCTGTACCTCCCATGTCCACCTCTGTACCCCCATGTCCATCTTTGTACCCCCCATGTCCACCTCTGTACCCCCATGTCCATCTCTGTACCCCCCATGTCCATCTCTGTACCCCCCATGTCCACCTCTGTACCCCCTCCACCTCTGTACCCCCCCATGTCCACCTCTGTACCCCCTCCACCTCTGTACCCCCCCATGTCCACCTCTGTACCCCCCCATGTCCACCTCTGTACCCCCCATGTCCATCTCTGTACCCCCATGTCCATCTCTGTACCCCCTCCACCTCTGTACCCCCCCATGTCCGCCTCTGTACCCCCCCATGTCCACCTCTGTACCCCCCATGTCCATCTCTGTACCCGCTCCACCTCTGTACCCCCCCATGTCCACCTCTGTACCCCCCCATGTCCACTCTGTACCCCCCATGTCTTCTCACTTCTGTACCCCCCATGTCCACCTCTGTACCCCCATGTCCATCTCTGTACCCCCATGTCCACCTCTGTACCCCCCATGTCCACCTCTGTACCCCCCATGTCCATCACTGTACCCCCCATGTCCACCTCTGTACCCCCCCATGTCCACCTCTGTACCCCCTCCAACTCTGTACCCCCCCCCATGTCCACCTCTGTACCCCCCATGTCCATCTCTGTACCCCCTCCACCTCTGTACCCCCCCATGTCCACCTCTGTACCCCCCATGTCCATCTCTGTACCCCCATGTCCATCTCTGTACCCCCTCCACCTCTGTACTCCCCATGTCCACCTCTGTACCCCCCATGTCTTCTCACTTCTGTACCCCCCCCATGTCCACCTCTGTACCCCCCATGTCTTCTCACTTCTGTACCCCCCATGTCCACCTCTGTACCCCCATGTCCACCTCTGTACCCCCATGTCCATCTCTGTACCCCCCATGTCCACCTCTATACCCCCCATGTCCACCACTGTACCCCCATGTCCACCTCTGTACCCCCCATGTCCACCTCTGTACCCCCTCCACCTCTGTACCCCCCATGTCCATCTCTGTACCCCCCATGTCCATCTCTGTACCCCCTCCACCTCTGTACCCCCCCATGTCCACCTCTGTCCCCCCCATGTCCACCTCTGTACCCCCCATGTCCATCTCTGTACCCCCTCCACCTCTGTACCCCCCCATGTCCACCTCTGTACCCCCCATGTCTTCTCACTTCTGTACCCCCCCCATGTCCACCTCTGTACCCCCCATGTCTTCTCACTTCTGTACCCCCCCCATGTCCACCTCTGTACCAGCAATTCTCTGCAGTCTGCACATATGACTCCTCTTCCCCTTCTCTCCACCTTGTTCTTTCTTACCTGATCACACGGCGGTGCAACACAGTCCCAGCCTATCAGACCCAGCACACAGCCAGAAAACTTCACTCGGCTGTGTGCTACACAGGTCTGCCAGGCGGGGGTGGGAGGAACATGGAGCGCCGCTCTCGCTCTGTCATTGACTCCAGTCCGCAGCTCCTGACAGAGGGAGAAGCGGGACGAGCGGGCTCAAACACATGAAGCCCGCAGCTGTCCCGCTCTCCTGTATAATTAATGTGGCCGCCGCTTGGGAGAGCAGAGGTGATCGGCTCCCCCCGCTACTCCGGAAAAACTGCGGGCAGCGCAGGGCTTAAGTGGCAGCTGCTTTGGGCCCCACAGCAATGACAGGGCCCAGGGCAGCTGCCCCTTTTGCCCTGCGTTAAAGACGGCCCTGGAGGACGTATCCAAAAGTAACTATATAGCATAGTGTTGCCGGCTCGGCTTAAAGGTTCAAGCACTGTGACTGACTTTCACTAAAGCAAATCTATAAATCCTGTGGCAGAGGATCGTACGGATTTTATTCCTAAGCAAGTCTGTGGCAGAGACTTTGATTCGTGCTGCGTACTGGCTGCTAGACCGGTGAGAGAGGCCTATCCAGACGAGCAAGAAGTGTGTCCCATGAGGGGAGCGCATTTCAAATAGTGTTTGAATTATCCCAGGACATTTTGTCAAGAGAACCCTACCAGAGAATATTTGAGTTTCTTCTGCAAGTTTCCTTTCTACCTCTTTCCTGCTACTTCCTAAGTCGTTTGTTTAATAAAGCATTGAAAACATACTCCAGTGTTGGTGCGTGTGTCGTCCAGAAGTAAACTCAACGGAACCCTAGACCTGGTGCCGGTGAACAGAGGGAAGCAGAGTGAAGGTAACAGACCCGCTTAAACCAGCAGCTCCACCGAGAGTTAGTGCTACATCTATATAAAAAAAGCCAACCTTTTGGCTTAATATAAAGTAAGTTAAGCCGAATTACTTACTGTATACAAGAAAATATGAACTCATGTTCATATGCAAGATACAAAATAACACTGTAAGGTAGGCTTTCTTGACTGAACCTGATTTAGTTTGGGATGGCAGAATTGTTGGAAATACACTATAATACAATATAAAAGATATGTAAAAGTATGTGAAAATGATTTGAAAGTTACTTTAAGGGAAAAGTGCAATGAAAAAATATACTACTTTATATGGTACAGTATAATATACTATGAACTATACTTTAATATATCCATTACCGTATGGGCATGAATAGACTTGTGTTGTCATATGCAGTATGATCTAGGCTCTGCAAGTGATGCACCCAACAACTGAGGACAGACCAATTTATGTAGCTCTTACCTAGAGTTTTTATATCAGCACGTCTGACTACTGGAAGCTTATGTTATCTCACACTAGGTGTGGCTAAATCCCTATAGAAGTACACGGATCATTCCATTTTGCATAGAGAATAGAGAACCAGAAGTTCACTATATACTTGCTGCAATTCAATCACCTATTGGCAAAGCTGGTTAGAAATCTGGGTCCTGGTGATTAGCTATGCATTTAAAGACTGCCTGATGCCCTACTACTTAATGTTCTCTGTGAGTTATTTGCCTGTCTACTCTGGCTAAGATGACTGACTTGCATATGTCTCCATTTATAGACAATGACAGGAGCTTGTTTAACATAGTATTAGGAATCACTGACCCATGATAAAATAAGAATTTCCAGTGTACACAGGCTTTAAAATTTCGCAGAAATGTTCTCATTTTGTATTTCATCGGGGATGAGAACTGCTATTCACCCTGAATAAGTAAGGCTGTGTATATAGCAATATGCTTTTCACTCAATTAAAGAAAAGCACAAGGGTATTAAAAAATAATAATCATACATGTCATTATTTTGTCAGGTGTTCTATCTCATTTAATCTGACCATAGAAGGAGATAACGTGGAAGCTGCTAATAGAAGAAAGGCAATGGAAGAGGGGACAGAGCAGGGGCTGATATATTGGACACTAGGGATGAGCTTCGTGTTCGAGTCGAACCCATGTTCGACTCGAACATCGGCTGTTCGATCGTTCGCCGAATTGCGAACGATATGGGCCGTTCGCGCCAAATTCGTGTGGCGCGTCACGGCCCATAATTCACTGCGGCATTGCAGTGCATTGCTTGCTGATGATTGGCCAAGCATGCACTATGACCCGCATGCTTGGCCAATCACAGCGCCGCCTTAACAGAGAGCCATAATTGGCCAAAGCCAAGGAGGCTTTGGCCAATTATGGCTCAGGGGATTTAGTACACGCCCCACACTATATAAGGCCGCCTGCACGGCGGCCCTGTGCAGTGTGTTCCGGTGTGCTTAGAGAGAGAGAGAGACAGTGTCATTTCATTTGAGTTAGCTAGATTAGGCAGGACAGTCAGTCAGTTAGCTGCACTTAAAGTGTATTGTGTATATATATATGCATCCCAGGTGTTGCATATATATATATATATATATATATATATATACACTGTATTCAGTTTAGCTAGATCCGTTCCTGTTATCTTCTAGACTATTTACATTTAGTGCAGTGCGTCCTGCTCACAGTGTTCAGCTAGATCCGTTCCTGTTATATTCCTACTGACAGGCAGGCTTGTCTTGTTACAGTATTTTGAAGAAAATTACTGGTGTGCTTTTGATCCTATTAGTACCACAGTCAGGCAGCTAGACTATTTACAGTTAGTGCAGTGCGTCCTGCCCACAGTGTTCTGCTAAACCTACAAGTAAGTGGGGTGCGTCCTGCTCACAGTGTTCAGCTAAACCTACAAGTTAGTGGGGTGCGTCCACCTCACAGTGTTCAGCTAAACCTACAAGCTAGTGGGGTGCGTCCTGCTCACAGTGTTCAGCTAGATCCGTTTCTGTTATCTTCTTACTAACAGGCAGTCTTGTCTTGTTACAGTAAATACAGCTACCTGAAGAAAATTGCTGGTGTTCTTTTGATCCTATTAGTACCACAGTCAGGCAGCTAGACTATTTACAGTTAGTGCAGTCCGTCCTGCTCATAGTGTTCTGCTAAACCTACAAGTTAGTGGGGTGCGTCCTGCTCACAGTGTTCAGCTAAACCTACAAGTTAGTGGGGTGCGTCCACCTCACAGTGTTCAGCTAAACCTACAAGCTAGTGGGGTGCGTCCTGCTCACAGTGTTCAGCTAGATCCGTTTCTGTTATCTTCTTACTGACAGGCAGGCTTGTCTTGTTACAGTAAATACAGCTACCTGAAGAAAATTGCTGGTGTTCTTTTGATCCTATTAGTACCACAGTCAGGCAGCTAGACTATTTACAGTTAGTGCAGTGCGTCCTGCTCACAGTGTTCTGCTAAACCTACAAGTTAGTGGGGTGCGTCCTGCTCACAGTGTTCAGCTAAACCTACAAGTTAGTGGGGTGCGTCCACCTCACAGTGTTCAGCTAAACCTACAAGCTAGTGGGGTGCGTCCTGCTCACAGTGTTCAGCTAGATCCGTTCCTGTTATCTTCTTACTGACAGGCAGGCTTGTCTTGTTACAGTATTTTAAAGAAAATTGCTGGTGTTCTTTTGATCCTATTAGTACCACAGTCAGGCAGCTAGACTATTTACAGTTAGTGCAGTGCGTCCTGCTCACAGTGTTCTGCTAAACCTACAAGTTAGTGGGGTGCGCCCTGCTCACAGTGTTCAGCTAAACCTACAAGTTAGTGGGGTGCGTCCACCTCACAGTGTTCAGCTAAAGCTATCTGTAGAAGGTTGGTGGTGTTCTCATACTACAGGCAGGCAGTTGATTTTGCTAGCTGCAGTATCAGTACATATATATATATATATATATATATATATCCCAGCTTAGTGCAGCTACAGGCCATTAGTATGTCTGGAAGGCCAAGAAGGAGAGGCAGACAGTCACAAGCCAATAAGAGAGGGCAAGCAGGCTCTGTGTCTAGTGCTGGTCGTGGAGACGGTGCACCAGGAGGATGCCCAGCGTTTTAAAGGCTCTGATGATGATACTGAGCTCAATGAAGGCAGTAACACGAGCACGGACAGAGGGGGTGCCCAAGAAGGACAGCAATCTGGCAGTCATGCTCCCCCTGCTGCAGCATACTGCCAGGTTTGCTCCAGTGATGAGGAGGGAGGGGATGATGAGGTCACTGACTCAACGTGGGTGCCTGATAGGAGAGAGGAGGAGGAGGAGGAGGAGGAGGAGGAGGCGGCACATCACCAACGAGGCAGGATGCCCTCCAGGGGCCAGCCTAAGGGCAGCACATTGACTGCATCACACCCCAAAGCTCCACATGTGCAGGGCGCTGCAGTCTCTGCGCGTTATTCAAAAAGTTCTTTGGTGTGGGCCTTTTTTGAGACGAGTGCATCAGATCGCACCGCTGCTATTTGCAACATATGTCTCAAGCGTATCTCGCGTGGCCAAAACATCTCCCGCTTGGGTACCACATGCTTGACCAGACATATGTTGACCTGCCATGCAGTTCGTTGGCAAGCGTATCTAAAAGACCCACACCAAAGAACAAAGAGGACCTCTGCTTGTTCCTCATCAGCTGAGATTTCCAACCCCACTAGACCTTCAGTCCTCTCTGAGACCTGCACTGAGAGGAATGAAGGTGTAGAATTAGGTGTGTCACAGCCACGTACTTGTGGGCAATCTGATTTTGGTACACCGACGTCAGATTGTACCAGGCAAATTTCCCTGCCCCAGCTGCTGCACCGCCGAAAGAAGTTTGCTCCCAGCCATCCACATGTCCAACGGTTGAATGCTAGCTTGGCAAAATTGCTAGCACTTCAACTGCTGCCTTTTCAGTTGGTAGACTCTGCCCCCTTCCGTGAGTTTGTGGAATGTGCGGTTCCTCAGTGGCAGGTACCCAAACGCCACTTTTTCTCACGGAAGGCAATTCCGGCTCTCTACCAGCATGTGGAAGGCAATGTCCATGCCTCGCTGGACAGGGCGGTCAGCGGTAAGGTGCATATTACCGCTGACTCATGGTCCAGCAGGCATGGACAGGGACGTTACCTAAGTTTCACGGCGCATTGGGTGACTCTGCTGGCAGCTGGGAAGGATGCAGGACAAGGTGCAGTAGTGTTGGAGGTTGTTCCGCCACCACGCCTCCAAAATGCTAATGATTGTGACACACCTCTCTCCTCCACCCCCTCCTCTTCTTCTTCCTCCATGGCCTCTTCCTCGGAACCAGCGGTGCTCCGTAGTCGTTCAAGGGGCTACGCAAGTACGCAGGCCAAAAGATGCCATGCAGTGCTTGAGCTGGTGTGCTTGGGGGACAGGAGCCACACTGGGGCAGAGGTTCTGTCAGCTCTGCAGGGGCAGGTTCAGAGGTGGTTGACGCCACGCCAACTTAAGGCAGGAATGGTGGTTTGCGACAATGGCACCAACCTCCTCTCTGCCCTCCGACAGGGACAAATGACCCATGTGCCCTGTTTGGCTCACGTCCTTAACTTGGTGGTGCAGCGGTTCTTGGGCAGGTACCCGGGCTTACAGGATGTCCTGAGGCAGGCCAGGAAAGTCTGTGTGCATTTCCGCCGGTCATATAATGCCAGTGCTCGGCTGATGGACCTCCAAAAGGAGTTTAACCTGCCCAAGAACCGCCTAATCTGTGACATGCCCACCAGGTGGAACTCAACGTTGGCCATGCTGCAGCGGCTGCACACGCAGCAGAGGGCCGTCAATGAGTACCTGTGCGACTATGGCACCAGGACAGGGTCAGGGGAGCTTGGTTTTTTTCCCCACGCCAGTGGGCCATGATCAGGGATGCATGCACTGTCCTGTCACCATTTGAGGAGGCCACGAGGATGGTGAGCAGTGACAGTGCATGCATCAGTGACACTGTCCCCCTTGTCCACCTGTTGGAGCACACGCTGCGTGGAATAATGGACAGGGCACTTGAGGCAGAACAGAGGCAGGAAGAGGAGGACTTCCTTAGCTCTCAAGGCCCCCTTTATCCAGACAGTGTTCCTGCGTGCCCGCCGATCACACAGGAAGAGGACGAGGAGGAAGAGGAGGAGGAGGAGGAGGAAGATTGTGTCAGTATGGAGGTGGAGCCTGGCACTCAGCATCAGCAGCAGTCTTTAAGGGATCAGTCCCAAGAAACACATGGACTTGTACGTGGCTGGGAGGAGGTGGCTGCGGACCATGTCGTCCTTAGTGACCCAGAGGACTCCGGACCGAATGCCTCAGCAAACCTACGCTGCATGGCCTCCCTGATCCTGCAAAGCCTGCGTAAGGATCCTCGTATTCGTGGTATCAAGGAGAAGGACCAATACTGCCTGGCAACCCTCCTTGATCCACGTTACAAGGGTAAGGTTGCGGACCTTATCTTGCCATCGCAGAGGGAGCAGAGGATGAATCATCTTCGGGAGGCCTTGCAGAAAGGTCTGTGCAACGCGTTCCCAGAGACTGGGAGGTTACAAACTCCTGTTTCTGGACAACGTGTTGCTGAGGCTTCGGTCAGTCAAAGAAGGAGCGGTGGAGAAGGTGGCCGTCTGACCGATGCGTTCAGACAATTTTTTGGTCCGCAGCCCCAAGGTATGATTGGTTCCAGCAACCATCGCCAGCGTCTGTTTTACATGGTGCAGGAATACCTAGGGGCAAGATCAGACTTGGACACCTTTCCCACCGAAAATCCTCTGGGTTACTGGGTCTTGAGGATGGATCACTGGCCAGAGCTTGCACAGTATGCAATTGAGCTACTGGCCTGTCCTGCATCCAGCGTTCTTTCGGAACGCACATTCAGTGCTGCTGGAGGCGTGGTAACCGATCACAGGGTGCGTCTGTCCACTGACTCGGTCGATCGACTGACTTCATAAAAATGAATGAGTCTTGGATCACCACCAGCTACCAAGCACCTGATGCTGATGTAACCGAATAATTTTTTTTGAAATCTCAGATCCCTTCAAAGACTGCCTATGCTGATGCTGAGTGACTATCCCTGAGTAATTATCCTCTTCCTCCTCAATCATCACGCTGATAGCTTGTAAGAACATTTTTGGTTCTGGGTGCCACCACCAGTGCCTAAGGCACAATTTTTCAGCCCCTGTTTAACAGGGGTGTGTAATTACGATTTTTGATGTAATACTTTGCAGCAGGGCTCGTTCCTGCATTCCAACTAGAGTGTCTGTGAGGGGTTGCAGTGTTGTGGCACCAGCACCAGTGCCTAAGGCCCAATTTTTCAGCCCTTGTTTAACAGGGGCGTGTAATTACAATTTTTGATGCAACACTTTGCAGCGGGGCTCGTTCCTGCATTCCAACTAGAGTGTCTGTGAGGGGTTGCAGTGTTGTGGCACCAGCACCAGTGCCTAAGGCCTAATTTTATAGCTCCTGTTCAACAGGGGCATGTAATTACAATTCTTGATCTAATATTTCACAGCAGAGCCCTGTGAGGGCTTACAGTGTTGTGGCCACAGCAACACCTAAGGCCCAAATTTCTGCTGAGTATATAGGGCAGGACCCTACTTTCAAACAACTAACTTACAAACGACTCCTACTTGCAAACGGAAGGAGACAACAGGAAGTGAAATCTACCCCTAGGAAGGGAAATTCTCTCCTGTAAGAGTTAATATGGGAAAAACATTTCTCCTTTCCACTGATGCTTTCCAATCCATTGGGACAAAAAGTGAGGTGAAATCTTCTGAAGAGGAGGAAAGACAGCAAAACAAATGTCACAGGGGTGATAACCCTTCCCTATGTTTTCCAAAAAGCTTAAAAAAGATTTTTTGTCTGGAGCTAAACACGTTAAAAATGTACCCGTTCAAAATTACAAAGAGATTCTACTTAACAACAAACCTACAGCCTGTATACTGCTGTTCAGAGTATATAGGGCCTGGTGGCCCCACACCTTTCCTTATTTTAATTTGGGTGCGGGGTTCCCCTTAATATCCATACAAGACCCAAAGGGCCTGGTAATGGACTGGGGGGTACCCATGCCGTTTGTCTCACTGATTTTCATCCATATTGCCAGGACCCGACATTACATTAAACCCGCAAGCAGTTTTAAATGAGATTTTTTCCTTTAAAAATGACATTTGGTGCAGGGACTGTTCTAAACACGGGAAACACGCGTCACTTTACAGGCATACTATAGACACCCCTCAGGTACGATATTTAAAGGAATATTTCACTTTTTTTTTTTTTACTTTAAGCATCATTAAAATCACTGCTCCCGAAAAAACGTCCGTTTTTAAAAGTTTTTTTTGCATTGATACATGTCCCCTGGGGTAGGACCCGGGTCCCCAAACCCTTTTTAGGACAATACCATGCAAATTAGCCTTTAAAATGAGCACTTTTGATTTCGAACGTTCGAGTCCCATAGACGTCAATGGGGTTCTAACGTTCGTGCGAACTTTCGGTCCGTTCGCAGGTTCTGGTGCGAACCGAACTGGGGGGTGTTCGGCTCATCCCTATTGGACACTAGGAGGGAAGCAGGAGGAGGAAGACTGTTAGCTAAAAGGGACTAGAAGGGCACTATGAGGCAGATTGCAAGATGATTATGGGGCTGAGAGAGGAGTGACAGCTGAAAACAGGAGCTGATGCAGAAAGAAAATAGGAGGAGTGTAATGTAATTGTTGACGGGGGATAGTGGAGGTTGAACATGCTTGATTGTTAGGAATTTGGAGAGTATTTACAGTGAAAGATGAGCTACCACTAAGCAAACTAGGCAGTCGCCTAGGGCGCACTGACACCTAGGGCGCAGCAATGGCCCCTGCGAGGGAGGAGATGGGGAAGCATCTGGCAAAAATGACAAGCCAGTGGGAGAAGGAAGTGAGTGGTGCACCATGCAGAAATTTAGTTTCCGTACCCCGGAAAACTCATCCACGTGCTTCTCTCCTCCCCCTCCCTCCTCTGGTGGCCGCTCCTCTGCTCTCTGTGTGTCACTGTGTGCAAGTGATGGCTCAGAAGTGCAATTGTCCTAGGTGGAGAGGATCCATTCCCCACATTGCTCCATCCACTCCACCTTCAGCATGCCTGCAGCCTGCCCAGAGTAGCTCCACACTTCTCCCGAGTCCCGCCCCTCCTGTGTGCTCCATCCAATCCACCTCCAGCATGTCTGCCAGGAGCAGCTTCACACTTCTCCTGTGTGAAGCTGCTCATGTGAAAAGTGGAGTCAGGGGCGGAGCAAGAGGAGGCGGCAAAATGAGGTTTCGCCTAGGGTGTCAAAAATACTTGCACTGGCCCTGGAGGACATAGAGGTAGATTGGGAGGTTATGTTGCTGAATGGTTGAGGGAAGAGAAGACAGGAGTAAAGGTTAACTGTGCTCCACTAGAGGAAGATGTGCAGCAGGTGCTGGTCATTCATAGACTATAGGGTGGTAGAGAGGAGGAAGGTCTAGAGGTGATGGTAGACAAAGAATAGAAGAGGTAGAAAACGGGCTGATCAGGGCTGGAAGGGATGGGGATTAGTAGGCAGTGATAGGGATTAGTAGGAAGTAATGGGCTTAGTATTGTGGGGACTTGTGCATATCCATAAAATGTCAGGTAACATTTTAGTATGCTTGGAAGCTTATCTCCATTGTAGCAGCCAGGATATAGGATATAGGCATAGTATAAGGTGAAAACAAACCACAGAACAAACCACAGGACACCATTGTCGAAAATGAGGAGTGCAAAACACGAACACAAAAATTGCAACAAGGCAGTAGCCAGAGAGCTTTAAGTACCTTACAAAGGCTCCCAATGCTACTAATCAGGCTGAACGGTATTTGAACAGAATGCAGAGAATGTGTCTTGGATGGCAGGTATATATTCCTGTTATTTTAATTGTGGTCCCTTGGTTTGGTTTGAAGATATTGTTGAGTACAGTAATACCTAGAATTGCGAGTAACGCGGTTAATGAGCGTTTCCCATTTCGAGCTATTATTTTTTTAAAATCCTGCCTCGGTTTGCAAGCATTGTCTCGTAAAACGAGCAGGATTCAAGCCTCTGCGGTGTGCAATACTGCATTTGGCCAGAGGGGCGCTGGTGACATTCGGAGCCGCTCGAATGCATTTGGAGCCACCCGGAAACACTCGCAAACACTCCGTTCCCGAGTGTTTCCGAGCATCTCCGGGTGTTTCCGAGTGCACCTGAGTGGCTCCGAGTGGTTTCCAAATGTTGCGGAGTGTCTCCGGTGCCCCCCACCTCTGGCCACATGCGGTACTGCATACCAAAGATGTCACTGTGGAACGAATTATCTGAGTTTCCATTGACTTCTATGGGGAAACTCGCTTTAATATACGAGTGTTTTGGATTACAAGCATTCTTCTGGATCAAATTATGCTTGTAAGCCAAGGTTCCACTGTACTGAGAAGTTCTCACCTATGCCGGGTGAAGGGTTCCAGGGCTGCAGAAGACCCTAATTTCAGGGACTTTGGTCCTGAAGGGGTTAAGCAACATGCAGGGGAAGTCTTGAAAAGCAGCTGGAAGGGATCAGCACCTCTGTCAGTGAGCCAGAGTGGCAAGGTTGACAAGCTGTGAGCAACTGTGAACTCCCTTCAACTGAGACACTTGTTGCTGAACAGCTGCAGCTTTTGTGGCGCCCTAGAGCAAGTGGGAACCTTAAAGCCAGTATGGGACTGAGAGATGGGCCATGAGCCTGTTGTACGGTTTTGTTTATTTCAAGACTATGAATTATTTGCTTTACTTTTGCTGAAGAAAGCTATTTATTTATTTATTTATTTATTTGCTTGTTTTGAGAGACCAATAGACTACTTACTTTTACAAGCGGCTTGCTAGTGATCTTGAATTCTCCGTATGACATATAGCCAGGGCTTTTTTTCAGGGGGAACTTGGTGGAACTCAGTTCCTCCACCTCTGGCTCAGACCCTTGGGGGGGGGCCTGCTGACCACAATCACTTGTAAACACAGAAGTCCGGTTTCTGTGTTTACAAGTGATAGCTCTGCACTCTCTGTGTAACCCCCCGTGAACTCTACACTCTGTATGTAATGCAATCTTGGTATTTAATGCCCCTTTAGGACCCTCCTACTGTTCGTGAAATTTGACTGACCACACCCACTATTTGATGTGATTTGGAGGGTGTGTGTGGAGGGGTTTTGGGGGGTCGTGGTTGAGTTCCAGCACCTATTGTTTAAGAAAAAAAGCCCTGCATATAGCCAATAATAATCAGTCACTTTGCACTGGACTTGTGTAATGTTAAAGATACTTCATAGCTTATCCAAACCACTGCTTCAGTTGTATTGAGTGATAGGAGTATATCCCAGCATTTACATCCAGTAACAAAGAAACCTTAATCCAGTCATCAGTTGGGTTTTTTGCTAGCCGACGCATCCGGTAGTCAGTCCACTCTGACTCGGTTGTTGTTACCGCGGACCAGAAGTCCCGTATTAGGTGACGGCGGAACACCGTCTCGCACTGTGTCACCTTACCAACATTACCTTGTACAGTGTTTTTACTTATATTTTTTTTTAATAAACTGGACATATTTACTTCACCATTGGCGGCTCCTCCTTTTCCCTTCTCTGTTTTTGGCATGACCATTTGGATCCCGATGCAAGTCTGATGCAGCTCCATTATGGACACCCTTCCACCTGAGGTTACTCAATGTCATCCAGCAGTATTTACCACAGTCATTCTTATGTGCATCCAGCATTAAGGCCTTTATCGAAGTCCTTTGAGGTAAGGGCACTGTGAGCACGTTTACACATAAAAGACCACCCACGTTTGCCTATTGTATCCACTGCAGCCATTGAGGATTATTTATGAACTTTATCCAGCAGTGGCGCCACCCACTGATGATCCATTGATCCTTTTGAATGAACTTTATTTTGTGTCATTTGCACATTTATATTTTTTTCACTTGCACTATTTTTATTGCACATTGTATCCATTGCACATGTTATCACTATTTTCAATATTATTAATTCTTTTTCATTTTATTATTTTTTGTGAGTTTATGGATCCCTCACGAATTACCTTTTAGGAGTGACCTAGTGTATATTCAACACATGTCATTATTGTGAATTATTACAGTTTTCAATGTTCTGCGTGAAATCACCTTTTTATTCACTTAATCCAGTCATCATTGTGCACATGGGCCTTGTGTAGGGTTATATTCTAGAGACTTCGTTTTGCATCAGCCAATGGCTGAGAGCGCTGACCGGAGTGTTTTTGCAGGGGCGTCCCCCTGTAGCACAGCAGGGGAGATTGCTGTACCAACAAGCGATTGTTAGTACAGCGGCTCCGACCTGAGCTATCAGTTTGTTTTCATTTAACCCACACGGGTTGAACAAAAAAAAAAAAAAACTAGTGGTGTGTACGAGGCTTAAAGCATAGAGTTGCGTTGTCTTAGCCAGTTGTAAACGTGATCTAACCTTATTTCTTAACAATACAAAAGTCTTTGTCAGTTATAGAATAAACTGAGAATACTTTCTGCAACCGCATGGTGCGTGTGCTCTCCTGTGTACACTTTAAGGGTACATTTGCAGGTTTGGATGCGCACTAAAGGACACCTCTTTCTATACAACTTCCACTTTGGAACGGACAGCCATCTGAAAGAGGCCTTAGAAAACCAATTGAAACTTCAGAGTCTTTGTTGTGATCTGAGAGGATTGTTTAGGATAAATTAACTGACAGTAAGCTGATAAAGCGGTCACTGATGGCTTGCTTTAAAGCTTACTGCCCACCCATGGTTCAGGCACAAGCACACAGGTGTACTTTAATAAAGAGACAGAGTAAATGCAATGAGCTTCTGTGAGCTCCCTCCAGTGGCTATTTCTATTTTGCATCTAAATTGGGATACCTTTAATTTACACATGTTCTCATTTGCATAGCATAACTTAAAAAAATGCTGTTCACCTCTTACTTGCTCTTTTCTGAAAACTCTGTGAGTTAATTGTTACCATAATTAACCCTGTCTATACAGTGCTGGCAGATCTCATTGTCAGTTGTAAGCTGAACTAGAACACCGTCAGTCCGAACAGAGGGTTAAACATCTAGAGGCTGGGCTTCTGCATACATGTTAATGAGGGGAAGCACAGCATGTCCCTCTTTGTAAGTAGGGACAGAAAAAATTCCTCTCAAATTGTACAGATGTTCAAAGCAAATTGCAGCCTGCTCCAAAAACCTAGAAAGATAAAAAATATTAAAAAATATATATTTTTAGGTATGCTGTGAGAATGGGAACATACTAACAAACCTATAGCAGAGTTTTCTCAAATTTGACAGGAAACGTGCAAATGCACAATTATACAATAACAAAAATGTGTAAACGAATGTGAAAGTCATTTAAAAGTTACTTTAAGGGGAAAGCACACTGATAAATACTATACTTTAATATTTTAAAAATATTAAGCATACTATAAAAAAAACATATATATACAGCATATATATGTAAAGCAGGGGTTTACCAAAGTCATCTTACTGGGTGGTGTGTTATTCCTTAAAGCGGAGTTCCACACAAAAATGGAACTTCCGCTTTTCGGAACCCTCCCCCCCTCCGGTGTCACATTTGGCACCTTTCAGGGGGGAGGGGGGTGCAGATACCTGTCTAAGACAGGTATTTGCACCCACTTCCGGCATAGACTCCCATGGGAGTCTACACCTCTTCCCGTCCCCACCACGCTGTCTCCTGGGAAACACACAGCTCCCAGGAGAGAGCAGGGACCACTTGGGACGCGCAGCGCGACTCGCGCATGCGCAGTAGGGAACCGGGAAGTAAAGCCGCAACGCTTCACTTTCTGATTCCCTCACCTAGGATGGCGGCGGCAGCGGGTTCTCGGCGTCGCCTGCTGACATCGCTGGACCCTGGGACAGGTAAGTGGCCATGTATTAAAAGTCAGCAGCTGCAGTATTTGTAGCTGCTGGCTTTTAATATTTTTTTTTTGTTGGCGGTGTGGGTGGACCCCCGATTTAAGTAAGGGAATGGCTCCCTCTAGTGGCCACTACAACTTTGGCATGAACTTTTCTCTATTTAGCAACAAACAATTATGCATTGCGGGATTAGTAGTTTAATGAGGAAATGACTCATGTGTTTAACTCAGTCTGGGAACTACTGGCCCACAATGCCCAGTTCACCTACCCACAATGCCAAGTCACAGAACAGCCTGCTGGGTAAGCAGATAAAAGGGACAGGCGTGGCATGTTTCCGGCCTCTTGGGATGCCGTTCAAGACCTGCCTGCAGTGAGGTCTGTGTGTGACCGACAGACTGCAGCCTGCAAGGTGAGGAGCAGAATCCTTTTGTCTCTGAGGAGCTCCAGAGCACAGCCAGCTGGATCAGCGTGCGATTGGACCGGAGAAGCCAAGATTTCTGGAAGTTTCCTACATTACAGTCACCAGCCATCAGAGAGAGCAGTGTGGTGTGACGGCGCCAGCTTGGATCGGGACTGAGATATTGGTAAAGGAACCTTGCAAGCATCTGGGCCTGTTGTGGTGAGCGGGAATTTGCCCAGATCAATATAGTGTACTGTTGGCTGAGTGTGTCACCTATAGACTGCTGGTGAGACTTGTAGTCCCACGGAAGTGATCTCACTTATCCATAGACTGCATACAGTGGAACTTCAGGGTTGCTTTCCCTGTGCTATAAAGTAAATGCTGCATCACATCCACTGCTAAGGAGAAAGTATTATAAGTGCCTTCTGTTTACGAGTACACAATTATCAGCGCATCACTTATCTTACAGTTCTGCTGTCTACTTATTTCCCTGTTTGGATTTACAAATACTGCAGTCTAATACCATGAGCTAGCTGAAGATCAAGAAGACAAGGGACTTCTATCATCTCCTGCAAAGTACCATAGTTCACTTTGAATTGGGAACATTGCATTACAACCTAGGGGGAGCCCTTGAGCACAGGATATATGTATTGTGTTGTATTACTGCATATTCATAACAGTTATAACAGATTTGGTGTGTATGCTCTGAGGACAGTAGGAAGGCGTTTAAAATAAGTGTTTGAAGATATTGAGCGCCTGTCTTACTGTGCGCCTGTCTGCATATACATCCTTATGGTGGTCATTGAATTTTCAGTTCCCTGTACACATTTACTGTTATCTGTTGTCATTATTTATACCTAAGTTACCACAGTGTTTATTGTGCTAAGTATTTTCTCAGTAAACTTCCTAAGTGGTTAATTGACAACTTGTGTGAGACTCCATCTATTACTACAGTTGGTGAAGTGACGAGTTCCAAGGATACGGTAAATGTATTATATAGTGTACCATTACTGTGTCTCTCTCGTTACCGTTGGGTCTCACACTAATATTACTATACAGGTGTGCCAGAGGGGTTGAGTCTGTTCTTGGGGCTGATAGGCAGAGTACAGGATTAAACATTCATCAGCAGCTCCTACGGGGGTAGTGCTACATATATATATATATATATATATTACAGCAATACTTATCTAATCTTTAGTGATAAATAAATTAGACTAATGTGAAAAACTAACTATACATCCATTTTTTCTAAACCTTTATTTATATAAGTAGCGTTGTTAGCTGTTTAAGGAAAATGTTCATGCAAGATTCCAAGAGTAAATTTCACACACCCATACAGCTCACTTTTGAACTGGTTGTGCCTTCAATTTGGAATAGTTGCTGCAATTGAAAAAAGTGGTTAGTTCACTCTTCCATATATGACCACACTGCATGTGGTTTTCAAACACTTTTGAAAGCATTTTCAGACACATTTTTCCTGTACATAAAAACACGCTGGCATAATCCCTTTACACAATCTGTGCTGCCCCCACTTCCTCACTGTACTGTCTGCCATGCTGTGCAATCAGCTGCAGGGAGATGCCTTTCGTGGTCCATCTGACATTTATGATCCTACTGTACAATATACATTAATACTAATGATATTTTAGACTGCAGGCTTTAATCAGAATATTTTTTTGTTTTTTATATGTCGCTTGGCTGCCCCATCTTACCAGAAAAATTCAGTGATTCTATACATTTATGTTACTTAACCACACCATTTACATGGAAAGACGTGTCTCTTAGGCAAAAGTTTATGATCATCTGCATGTCAGAACAATGAATCACCTGAGACTAGAGACCATTTTATCCTAATATTCTAAGTGCAAGATTATTGAAAATCCATTTGTACCTGTCTTCTACTTGTTCTTTATTTCTCTATCCAAAATATAAAAGGCTTTATTATACATGTATGAATATCTTATGACGTTGCACACATTAGGTAACTTCATTCAGAACTCATACATTTGTTTTATATGGACAGTGCCAGGTAGGTATAGTAACCCGTTTGCACTTTCTAACTCATAGATAAGCAGGATTTTCATTCTGCTTTAGACAGAGCAGTGGTGTTATTCCCTCTCAGGTGGATTGTGCATAGGGGAGATTCTAGAAGAGTTACTTTTATCATATTGGGTGTAGAGGTCAGTGCTTAGGGCAGACAGAGGCACTTAAAGTAATTCTAAAGGAATTTTTTTTCTTTTAAAACACAAACATTTTATACTTACCTGCTCTGTGCAATAGTTTGCACAGAGCAGCCCCAATCCTCTTCTTTATGGATCCCTCGCTGATAGTCCTGGCTCCTCCCCCTTGCCGAGTGCCCCCAATAGCAAGCCTCTTGTTATGGGGCATTTCAGCAGGCATGTCCATTCGCACACAGAGAGCGGCTAGGCCCCACCCCACTATCTCCTCATTAGCTCACGGGCTATGATTGACAGCAGCAGGAGCCAATGGTTCCCACTATTGTGTGAGCCAATGAGGAGAGAGAGACCCAGGAGAGCCGCTACTCTCATGCGCATTGCTGGATCGAGAAGGGGCTCAGGTAAGTATAAGGTCTCATGTACACTGGATGTTAAAATAACGTTATAAAAACGCCAGTAGCTTTGCAGTGAGTTTTTCAATGATTTTCAACACTTTTGCAATAGCATTTTTAGCGTTTATTAGCGTTTTTAGCATTTTTCTGCGTTAGCATTTTTTAGCGGTTTAAAAAAAAGGATCAAAAACGTTAAACGCTGGTGAGCCGCGTTTTTGAGCGCTTATCAGTGTTTATCAGTGGTTTTTGATGTTAGAGCATTTTTACAGCTGAAAACAGCTGAAAAACTCCTCTCAGAACCCACTAGTTTTGGGGGGGGGGTTTACAGCCAAAAAACACCCCAGTCAAAAACAGTTGATAATAGCCTATGTGCGCATGGACACATAGGATAACATGCTAGAGAGTTTATTGACTGTAGAAAAAAATGTCTGAAGCCAAAAACAGCAGCTGTAAAACGTCCAGTGTGCATGAGGGTTTTTTTACCTTAATGCACAGAATACATTAAAGTAAAAAACCTTCTGCCTTTAGAACTACTTTAAACAAAGTATAATGTTTGTGTCTGTTTGCTATTTGGTTGCCTAGATATTTGGGTAAATCCAGCAACAAAACAGAAAAGGAGAGAATAACAGGGTGCTGAGAGGACACATTTTTTTTCTGCAGGGTATAGATCACTGGACTATACTGTATATACAGTAGGTACTCTGAAATAGTGTACTGATCTAAATAGCACATTCTGATTTTTTTTTTTTTTTTAAGTACAATGAGTCAGTGAATTAATCGGTGGAGATAATATAAAGGGGTTCCATTATACCTTCTAATTATTATTTCTGCTCCTTTGTTACCACTGTTTGTACCACATAAACCATTCACATTCTATGCTTGGGTACCTTAAAGTGTCATTAAAGTTTAAACTTTTTTTTTTCGTTTTGGATAGAGTGGAGAGGGATTAAAACACCTGTCAGTTTTTTATTTGCTGTCTGTGCCCTAGTTAGGTCCTGTTTACCGTTATCATCAAAAGTGAACACAAAAGAAAATCCCAAATTTTGGGTTGACATCAGAACAGGAATAGAGGGGAAATCTTCCAATGGGCACACTAGGTCAGGTGACCTTTGTGACATGCCCGGATTCCCTCATTGTGGAGATATTTCTTTTCACTTCCTATCTTGGCTATGGGACAGAAAGTGAAAGGAAATCTAACCAGTGGGACACAGATGGCAAAAAAATTACAGGGGTTATAACCCTACCTTACTCTATACAAAATAAAAATAAAAAGTTCTGCCTTTAGTGACACTTTAAATAGTAGCTCTAAACCCATTCACTAAAGTCACTCTTTTTACATGTAAATCTTTCATTAAAGCATTTGTTAACCCCAAAAAAATGGATCCTGCTCCTTTAAAGCATTTTATATGACACAGTGCTTGTCCTTTGTCATTTAGCCCCCTGTAACATCTAAAAAACCTGGCTGATCCTGGCAGTTTCTCCCCACCCCTCTGTAAACTGACCACGGTGTATCATGGCTGCTGAGACCAGACAATGTGGTCAGTTTACGCTTCTCTGTCATCAGCAGCCTGCTGTCTCCTCTCCTCTCTGCTCCAGTGTCCTCCTCTCTCTGTGTGTGAGCTGCCCCTCCTGCTGCTCTCATAACACTAGACTGTATATACCATCAACACTGCCTCCTATTGCAGTGTCCCCCTCTGTGTGTGATTTATAAATATAAATGCTGTAAATACCTCATTTCACAGCCGAGATTGCGTTTACATGACCAGCCAGCTCTCTCCTCCTCCCCTCCAGACTGACATCAGCAGAGAAATCTCAGCCCCGCCCGCTGCATCTCTGAGGAGGAAAGGAGAAAGCTGGCCAGTCATGTGATCGCAATCTCGACAGTGAAATTAGGTATTTGCAGCATTTATTTTTATAAATCATACACAGAGAGGGATACTACAATAGGAGGCAGTGCTGATGGTGTATAAAGGTTAGAGTGGCTTAAAGAGGAAGTAAACCCTCCTGCAAAAAAAAAAAACTAAAAACACACCCTGCAAGATAAAGGCATAATGAGCTAGTATGCATTGCACACTAGCTCATTATGAATTACTTACCTGAGAACAAAGCCCCCGCAGCCGTCCTCATCTCCCCCTCAGGCCACCGACATGTTACCCGGGGCTTGCTTCCGGGTATCACGGCTCCGGCGCTGTGATTGGCTGGAGCCGCGATGACGTCACTCCCGCACATGTGCGCGGGAGCAGCCGCAAATGGTACAGTACAACTGAAGCAACGGCACGTACGTCTAATTGCTTCAGTTGGCTTAAGTGTGTATGTGCCGCATGACGTCAGCACATGCAAATACAGGGATATCTCCTAAACCGTGCAGGTTTAGGAGATATCCAGTGCAGCTACAGGCAAGCCTAATTATAGGCTTGCCTGTAGTTTAAAGTGGTTGTAAAGGGTTTACAACCATTTTAACAACCACTTTAAAGCTGAACTCTAGGCTGATGTAAAATGTAAAAGAGAAGTGTGTTCAAAGCTATTTTGGTAATACTGCTCCTGTTGGTCACAGGAGTACACTTACTTTTGCACTTATGTGGCCCAGATTTGGCTGACCGCTGTCAGCTGATGTGGCAGCTGATGAAGGCCCCAGAACAATCATGACCATTGCCTGATTGACAGCTGGATCTGTGCAGCTCAGCGTGCGGCTGAGAGCTGAAGTCAGCTGGGCTCACCACCTGTCCAGTCTGGTGCTCTTGTAAGCTCTGGAGGAGCAGGGTGGAGAACGGTGACTGACAGTCACTGCTCTTTGCTCTGAGCAGACCAAGAACTGAGCAATCAGCAGTCATGTGATTACTCAGTTCCTAGTGTTAGAGGCAACGCAGAACAGCTGCATCATCACACCGATGCTGCAGCATAGAAGTGTGTATGAAGGTTTTTTTTTCCTTTACCCAAACTTCTCCTTTGTTTTGTCCAGGGTGATTAGAATAAGCAAAATATTTACCTTATTTTTTGCTTCCCTGGCAGTTGGCTGGAGATGCTCTCCCAAGATGTGGACAGACCTTTTCTGTCCTCATGTACAATACAGAATTGCGGGTCCTGCATTGTATATGATGACATCAGAGTGGGAAAAAGAGTGGCTTCAGGGAAATGGTCATGCAGGTGGGTAGGAAGTCTGTGGGAGCAAGAAATGTAAGCATTATTGCCTATTACTTTCCTCAAGACAAAACAAGCATTTAACCCATAAGGTGTGAGCAGGGGAGTATCATGAAATCAGTGGGCCTATGTACAAGATCAAAAATGGGCCCTAGGCATTGAGGGAAAAAAATGCGGTGGCAAAAGTGGGTGTGGTTTAAATTGCGCTTAAATGTTGGATGTGGCCTAAAGGGAGTGTGGTTAAATAGGGTCTGAGGTGACTTACAGGCAGTGTATGGCAGTGGGTACTATGTGCAGGAGAGGAGTGCGGAGTGTATGGTGGTCACAGGAGGGGGGAAGCATCACAGAAGGTGAGCAGTAGGACAGGAGGAAGGCAGCATCACAGGAGGTGGGACAGGAGGGGCAGCAGGACAGGAGGGGGGCAGCATCACAGGAGGAGGGCAGTGGGACAGGAGGGGGGCATGGTTACAGGGGGGGCCAGTGGGACAGAAGGGGGGCAGCATCACAGGAGGGGACAGCAGGACAGGAGAGGGGCAGTGTCACAGGTGGTGGGAAGCATCACAGGAGGGGGGCAGCAGGAGAGCAGGAGGGGAGCAGGACAGGGGGTGGGCAGCATCACAGAAGGTGGGCAGTGGGATAGGAGAGGGCAACATCACAGGAGGTAGGCAGAGGGACAGGAGGGAGGCAGCAGGACAGAAGGGATACTGCCTCACAGGAGGGGGGGGCAGCAGGACAGAAAGGGAGCAAAGTGCCAAAAGGGGGGCAGTGGGACAGGAGGGGGGCAGCAGGACAGGAGGGGGCAGCATCACAGAAGCTGGGCAGAGGGACAGGAGGGGGCCAGTGGCACAGGAGGGGGACAGTATCACAGGGAGGGGGCAGCGGGACAGGAGGAGGCAGTGAGACAGGAGGGGACAGTGTTACAGGACATAGGAGAACCTCTCTAGCATCAGGCAGCGGTGGGTGGTGTGGCTCATGTAGTCCCAGTTAGGCATGGTGAGTAGGGATGAGCTTCGTGTTCGAGTCGAACCCATGTTCGACTCGAACATCGTCTGTTCGCCCGTTCGCCGAATTGCGAACGATATGGGCCGTTCGTGCCAAATTCGTGTGGTGCGTCATGGCCCATAATTCACTGCGGCATCGCAGTGCATTGCTGGCTGATGATTGGCCAAGCATGCACTATGACCCGCATCCTTGGCCAATCACAGCGCCGTCAGTAGAGAGAGCTATAATTGGCCAAAGCCGGGGTGGCTTTGGCCAATTATGGCTCAGGTGGTTTAGAACACGCCCCACACTATATAAGGCCGCCTGCACGGCGGCCCTGTGTAGTGTGTTCCGGCGTGCTGAGATATAGAGAGAGAGAGAGACAGTGTCATTTCATTTGAGTTAGCTAGATTAGGCAGGACAGTCAGTGAGTTAGCTGCACTTACAGTGTATTGTGTATATATATGCATCCCAGGTGTTGTGTGTGTGTGTGTATATATATATATATATATATATATATATATATATATATATATATATATATATATATACATATACACTGTATTCAGTTTAGCTAGATCCGTTCCTGTTATCTTCCTACTGACAGGCAGGCTTGTCTTGTTACAGTATTTACAGCTAAATAATATACAAAGGACAATCAGCGCAAACTATATTGTGATGATATATGCAAGCTGAACACTATAAGGCTTCACCAACCTCGATAACAGATAATAAACAATGCCAGTGCAGCGCAAAAGACAAAAAGGGGGAAACAAGAGTCCATATGATAAAACATAATTAATTAATTCCTCTTGGCAAAGGGAGGCTGATCCATTTTCATAACGCATCAATAATCGTGAGTTGAATCATAAGAATGCGCTTACCAGAAAAGGTGGACCTCTTAATTACAGGAGGTCATACAAGCCTGGGTTATATATAGACTTGGTGAATGCTGTACAGCTACGCTGGATCTCATCTGCGCCTATCAGCCTTTAGCTATCCCGGGATAAATCCATAGACCTTCAGTGCGGTGTAACATGCAGCAGTCCCAAAAATAGAGAAGAAACTCTAAGTGTACTCCATATAAAGATTTATTCAATAAAGGTAATGTTATAAAAACTGCAGGGTAAAAAAGCGCTCAACGGCGCAGCATAATACAAAGTTTTTTTCATTGAAAACAGTCTGTTCGCGTCCGAACAGCTGTGAGATGGCAGCGGGTGATATAGAAAGCAAAGCTCCACCCCCATACGCGGCGTTACGTCCACACGGACTTCGTCAGCGAGGGTGGAGCTTTCTTGTCACCCTAGGAGTAGATATACATGCCGACTGTCAGCAAGGAGTGTCTAGTTGCCGGAACCAGAAACGAAACTAAGAATTACTCAGATTCTAGATGGAGACATCAACCAGGGACATAGCTTTTTGTTACATTTGTGAAAATAAATCATACACAAATGCGAGCTTAAAAAAAGCAATAAGTATTGGTTTAATAAAACCACCATGCGCAAGTGGGTAAATAGCTTAATTATTAAACGGTATGCATACAATAGAGCAGTGTAAATGCATATTTATAAAACACCATAAACACACTCGCACTAATCAGTTCCCACCCACGGCCATCTCTTACATAAGATAAACTGTGATAAACATAGATATGTACAGAAATAAATATAAAATATGTAAAAATTAATCGATAAAAATGCATAAAAAGGTCAAAAACGGCAAATGGACCCTGAGACACCTTTTATCCATAACCCGAATGAAGTCAGCTATTTATCAGAGATAAAACAATTGAGATCAAACTCAACGTTTAACCCTCTGGGGACTGCCACTCGGGTTTCATGGATCCATAGAGACTCTCTACGGCTGAGTTGCCTAATGTAGTTACCCCCCCTCCAGTGTTTTGTAACCTTTTCTATGCCCCAAAATTGCAGTTTTTTAGGGTCCCTATTATGGCACAACCTAAAATGTTTTGAAACATAGTGGGTCTTAAGGCCTCGTTTGATGTTATTCACATGTTCCGCTATGCAGACTCCCATGGGTCTAGAAGTTCTCCCCACATACTGAAGTCCGCATTCACACTGTAGCATGTACACTACACCTACAGTGTCACACGTGATTACATTTTTTATCTGATAAGTTTTCTCAGTGGCAGTGGCTACAAACTCCTTCTTTTTTTAATATTAAATTTACATTGTCTGCATGCTGGACATTTTCCGCATGCATAAAAACCCGACATGAAGTTAAAGATTCTGTTTTCTTTAATCACAGGAGGGTCCACCACACCAGGAGCTATTAAATCTCTTAAGGTTGGTGGTCTCCTATAAATAAATCTTGGGCGAGCTGGGAGAGTTGGACCTAGAATATTATCCTTTTTCAAGATATCCCAATGTTTCAATATGATTCTTTCTACCTTCTTATGTTGAATATTATAATCTAGGATAATCCTATATTGGAAATCATCCTGGTTGGCACTGTTATTTCTATTAGAGTCTGCCACTAAAGTGGATCGATCCATGGTACCCACTCTTGCTACCTCCTCTGATATGTGTGACTTGGTATAACCTTTTTGTAAGAATTTCTCTGCCATGACATTGGCTTGTGAGAAATAGTCACTGTCAAGAAAACAGTTACGCCGAAGGCGAATAAACTGCCCTCTAGGTATATTGAGCAACCATGAATTGGGATGGCAGCTATCTAAGGGAATGTAACCATTCCTATCTGTTGGTTTACAACAGTTCCTGGTTCTATAGGCACCTTCATGTTTAAAGATTTCCAAATCTAGAAATGCTATGCTGGTGGCATCAGCATTCCATGAAAGATGAATGTTTTTTGTGTTGCCATTAAGTCTAGACATGAATAATGTGAGACTGATTAGATCTCCCTCCCATATCATGAACAGGTCATCTATATATCTTTGGTAGCAGACCAGCTGTGCCGGTCTGCTACCAAAGACAAATTCCTACTCCCAATGTGCCATGAAAATATTAGCAACACTCGGCGCGAACCGAGCACCCTTGGCAACACCGAGAGTTTGTAAGAAGAATTTCCCACTGGCAATGTAGAATTCAAGCGCTCTCAAAATAAAACTTTTCAGCTGGGGGGATAAATCCGACCTCTCAAGAGCCCATTGCACAGAGCGAACAGCATCAGAGTGTCCAATAATTGTATATAGTGAGCCAACATCGGCTGTCATCAATAAACTATTGTCACTGAAGGGTAAATTTTCAACAATTTGTATGATATGTTTGGTATCTTTTAAAAAAGCTGAGGTGGTTGTAAACAAAGGTTTAAAAAAATAATCTATATACTGACCCAAACGTGCTGAGATGGAATCAATACCGTTTACGATGGGTCTTCCAGGGGGGCGCCTGGGGATCCTTGTGGATTTTAGGTAAAAAGTATATAATCGGTCCTCTACAGGCACTTGGATTTAGATAGGATGCTTCCTTTTTATTCAACACTCCCCCTGTTTTCCCTGAGGCGACTAGAACTTCCAACTCATTTTTTAATCGGATAACAGGATCCTTACTGAGAACTTGATAGGTCTTCCTATCTGATAGTTATCGGTCCATTTCTCCTTGGTAATATGATTTGCTCATAATTACTAGCCCACCCCCCTTATCAGCATGCCGGATAACCACATCTTTGTTTTTTTCTAATGTGCTGATTCCTTTTTTGAGGTAAGAGGGATCCCTTACTCTTCTTACTTTCATATCCTCTAAATCGCTGGTGACCATATTTTTAAAGACCTCTACATGTCTATGGTCATTGTTTGGGGGGTTAAAGACCGATTTATTAGCCAGGTTGGAATGTGTACCAAGAGTGGCTGTAGAACTGACAAGGGCGGCCCTTTCCCCAGGTTTAGAAGGAAAATATCTTTTTATATTCAAAGTTCTTACAAATTCTTGCAAGCTGATGTATGTTTTAAATTTACTGAGATTACATGCTGGGGCGAATTTAAGGCCTTTGTCTAAGACTCTTAATTCATCCTCCGAAAGGTCCACACCACTGATGTTATAGATGCCCATACCTAATGGGACTTTTGTCTTTTTTGTTTTACGTCCTGCTCTTCTCCGTCTCTTTGTCTTCGTATTCCCCCTTGTCTGTTTCCTGTCGGGGTATAGCTACCTGAAGAAAATTGCTGGTGTTCTTTTGATCCTATTAGTACCACAGTCAGGCAGCTAGACTATTTACAGTTTGTGTAGTGCGTCCTCCTCACAGTGTTCAGTTAAAGCTACAAGCTAGTTTAGTGTGACCTCTGCACAGTGTTCAGCTAAAACTACAAGTTAGTGTAGTGCGTCCTCCTCACAGTGTTCAGCTAAAGCTACAAGCTAGTTTAGTGTGACCTCTGCACAGTGTTCAGCTAAAGCTACAAGTTAGGGTAGTGCGTCCTCCTCACAGTGTTCAGCTAAAGCTACAAGCTAGTTTAGTGCGACCTCTGCACAGTGTTCAGCTAAAGCTACAAGTTAGTGTAGTGAGTCCTCCTCACAGTGTTCAGCTAAAACTACAAGTTGGTGTAGTGCGACCTCTGCACAGTGTTCAGCTAAAGCTACAAGTTAGTGTAGTGCGTCCTCCTCACAGTGTTCAGCTAAAACTACAAGTTAGTTTTTTGCGACCTCTGCACAGTGTTCAGCTAAAGCTACAAGTTAGTGTAGTGCGTCCTCCTCACAGTGTTCAGCTAAAGCTACAAGTTAGTTTAGTGTGACCTCTGCACAGTGTTCAGCTAAAGCTACAAGTTAGGGTAGTGCGTCCTCCTCACAGTGTTCAGCTAAAGCTACAAGTTAGTGTAGTGCGTCCTCTGAACAGTGTTCAGCTAAAACTACAAGTTAGTGTAGTGCGACCTCTGCACAGTGTTCAGCTAAAGCTACAAGTTAGTGTAGTGCGTCCTCTGAACAGTGTTCAGCTAAAGCTACAAGTTAGTGTAGTGCGTCCTCTGAACAGTGTTCAGCTAAAACTACAAGTTAGTTTTTTGCGAGCTCTGCACAGTGTTCAGCTAAAGCTACCTGTAAGAAGGTTGGTGGTGTTTTTCTGATCCTATCACTACCGCAGGCAGCTAAATAAGCTACAAGTTAGTTTTTTGCGAGCTCTGCACAGTGTTCAGCTAAAACTACAAGTTAGTGTAGTGCGAGCTCTGCACAGTGTTTAGCTAAAGCTACCTGTAGAAGGTTGGTGGTGTTTTCCTGATCCTATCACTACCGCAGGCAGCTACATTATTTACACGTTAGTGTAGTGCGACCTCTGCACAGTGTTCAGCTAAAGCTACCTGTAGAAGGTTGGTGGTGTTTTCCTGATCCTATCACTACCGCTGGCAGCTAAATAAGCTACAAGTTAGTTTTTTGCAAGCTCTGCACAGTGTTCAGCTAAAACTACTAATTGGTGTAGTGCGAGCTATGCACAGTGTTTAGCTAAAGCTACCTGTAGAAGGTTGGTGGTGTTTTCCTGATCCTATCAATACCGCAGGCAGCTAAATAAGCTACAAGCTAGTTTTTTGCGAGCTCTGCACAGTGTTCACCTAAAGCTACCTGTCGAAGGTTGGTGGTGTTTTCCTGATCCTATCACTACCGCAGGCAGCTAAATAAGCTACAAGTTAGTTTTTTGCGAGCTCTGCACAGTGTTCAGCTAAAGCTATCTGTAGAAGATTGGTGGTGTTTCCCTGATCCTATCACTACCACAGGCAGCTAAATAAGCTATAAGTTCGTTTTTTGCAAGCTCTGCACAGTGTTTAGCTAAAGCTACCTGTAGAAGGTTGGTGGTGTTCTCATACTACAGGCAGGCAGATGATTTTGCTAGCTGCAGTATCAGTATATATATATATATATATGTCACAAGCCAATAAAAGAGGGCAAGCAGGCTCTGTGTCTAGAGGCAACAGTGCTGGTCGTGGAGACGGTGCACCCTCATCAGCACGTGGCCGTGGGACACGCTTCGCCTTTTTTTCGGCAGCTGGCCGTGTTGAGCCGCAACATGCAGAAGACTTGGTCGAGTGGATGACCAAGCCGTCCTCATCCTCCTCATCCTCTCTCACCCATGCTCAGGGTACTTTGTCTGGCAAAGCAGCTGCCAACGCGGCCTCTTCCCTCGGCTCAATGGCATCATTGACTCCTTCCCTAACCCCACCATGTCCTCCTGAGGAGTCCCTCGAACTGTTTGACCACAGTGTTGGGTACATGCTCCAGGAGGATGTCCAGTGTTTAGAAGGCTCTGATGATGATACTGAGCTAGATAAAGGCAGTAACGTGAGCACAGACAGAGGGGGTGCCGAAGAAGGACAGCAATCTGGCAGTCATGCTCCTCCTGCTTCAGCATACTGCCAGGTTTACTCCAGTGATGAGGAGGGAGGGGATGATGAGGTCACTGACTCAACGTGGGTGCCTGATAGGAGAGAGGAGGAGGAGGAGGAGGCACATCACCAACGAGGCAGGATGCCCCCCAGGGGCCAGCCTAAGGGCAGCACACTGACTGCATCACACCCCAAAGCTCCGCATGTGCAGGGTGCTGCTGTCTGTGCGTTATTCCAAAAGTTCTTTGGTGTGGGCCTTTTTTGAGACGAGTGCATCAGATCGCACCGCTGCTATTTGCAACATATGTCTCAAGCGTATCTCGCGTGGCCAAAACATCTCCAGCTTGGGCACCACATGCTTGACCAGACATATGTTGACCTGCCATGCAGTTCGTTGGCAAGCATATCTAAAAGACCCACACCAAAGAACAAAGAGGACCTCTCCTTGCTCCTCATCAGCTGAGATCTCCAACCCCACTATACCTTCAGTCCTCTCTGAGACCTGCACTGAGAGGAATGAAGGTGTAGAATTAGGTGTGTCACAGCCAAGTACTTGTGGGCAATCTGCTTTCGGTACACCGACGTCAGATTGTACCAGGCAAATTTCCCTGCCCGAGCTGCTGCACCGCCGAAAGGAGTTCGCTCCCAGCCATCCACATGTCCAGCGGTTGAATGCTAGCTTGGCAAAATTGCTAGCACTTCAACTGCTGCCTTTTCAGTTGGCAGACTCTGCCCCCTTCCATGAGTTTGTGGAATGTGAGGTTCCTCAGTGGCAGGTACCCAAATGCCACTTTTTCTCATGGAAGGTGATTCCGGCTCTCTACCGGCATGTGGAAGGCAATGTCGATGCCTCGCTGAACAGGGCGGTCAGCAGTAAGGTGCATATTACCGCTGACTCATGGTCCAGCAGGCATGGACAGGGATGTTACCTAAGTTTCACCGCGCATTGGGTGACTCTGCTGGCAGCTGGGAAGGATGCAGGACAAGGTGCAGTAGTGTTGGAGGTTGTTCCACCACCACGCCTCCAAAATGCCACTACTAATGATTGTGACACACCTCTCTCCTCCACCCCCTCTTCTTCTTCCTCCATGGCCTCTTCCTGTGCTTTGTCCTCGGAACCAGCAGTGCTCCGTAGCCATTCAAGGGGCTATGCAAGTATGCAGGCCAAAAGATGCCATGTGGTGCTTGAGCTGGTGTGCTTGGGGGACAGGAGCCACACTGGGGCAGAGGTTCTGTCAGCTCTGCAGGGGCAGGTTCAGAGGTGTTTGACACCACGCCAACTTAAGGCAGGAATGGTGGTTTGCGACAATGGCACCAACCTCCTCTCTGCCCTCCGACAGGGACAAATGACCCATGTGCCCTGTTTGGCTCACGTCCTTAACTTGGTGGTGCAGCGGTTCTTGGGCAGGTACCCGGGCTTACAGGATGTCCTGAGGCAGGCCAGGAAAGTCTGTGTGCATTTCCGCCGGTCATATAATGCCAGTGCTTGGCTGGCAGAACTCCAAAAGAAGTTTAACCTGCCCAAGAACCGCCTAATCTGTGACATGCCCACCAGGTGGAACTCAAGGTTGGCCATGCTGCAGCAGCTGCACACGCAGCAGAGGGCCATCAATGAGTACCTGTGTGACTATGGCACCAGGACAGGGTCAAGGGAGCTTGTTTTTTTTTCCCCACGCCAGTGGGCCATGATCAGGGATGCATGCACTGTCCTGTCACCAATTGAGGAGGCCACAAGGATGGTGAGCAGTGACAGTGCATGCATCAGTGACACTGTCCCCCTTGTCCACCTGTTGGAGCACATTGTGCGTGGAATAATGGACAGGGCACTTGAGGCAGAACAGAGGCAGGAAGAGGAGGACTTCCTTAGCTCTCAAGGCCCCCTTTATCCAGACAGTGTTCCTGCGTGCCTGCCGATCACACAGGAAGAGGACGAGGAGGAGGAGGATTGTGTCAGTATGGAGGTGGAGCCTGGCACTCAGCATCAGCAACAGTCTTTAAGGGATCAGTCTCAAGAAACACATGGACTTGTACGTGGCTGGGAGGAGGTGGCTGCGGACCATGTCGTCCTTAGTGACCCAGAGGACTCCGGACCGAATGCCTCAGCAAACCTACGCTGCATGGCCTCCCTGATCCTGCAAAGCCTGCGTAAGGATCCTCGTATTCATGGTATCAAGGAGAAGGACCAATACTGGCTGGCAACCCTCCTTGATCCACGTTACAAGGGTAAGGTTGCGGACCTTATCTTGCCATCGCAGAGGGAGCAGAGGATGAAACATCTTCGGGAGGCCTTGCAGGAAGGTCTGTGCAATGCGTTCCCAGAGACTGGGAGGTTACAAACTCCTGTTTCTGGACAACGTGTTGCTGAGGCTTCGGTCAGTCAAAGAAGGTGCGGTGGAGAAGGTGGCCATCTAACCGATGCGTTCAGACAATTTTTTAATCCACAGCCCCAAGGTATGATCGGTGCCAGCAACCATCGCCGGCGTCTGTTTTACATGGTGCAGGAATACCTAGGGGCAAGATCTGACTTGGACACCTTTCCCACCGAAAATCCTCTGGGTTACTGGGTCTTGAGGATGGATCACTGGCCAGAGCTTGCACAGTATGCAATTGAGCTACTGGCCTGTCCTGCATCCAGCGTTCTTGCGGAACGCATTCAGTGCTGCTGGAGGCTTTGTAACCGATCACAGGGTGCGTCTGTCCACCGACTCGGTCGATCGACTGACCTTCATAAAAATGAATCAGTCTTGGATCACCACCAGCTACCAAGCACCTGATGCTGATGTAACCGAATAATTTTTTTTGAAATCTCAGATCCCTTCAAAGACTGCCTATGCTGATGCTGAGTGACTATCCTGAGTAATTATCCTCTTCCTCCTCAATGATCACGCTGATAGCTTGTAAGAACATTTTTGGTTCTGGGCGCCGCCACCAGTGCCTAAGGCCCAATTTCTCAGCCTCTGTTTAACAGGGGCGTGTAATTACAATTTTTGGTGCAATACTTTGCAGCAGGGCTCGTTCCTGCGTTCCAACTAGAGTATCTGTGAGGGGTTGCAGTGTTGTGGCACCAGTGCCTAAGGCCCAATTTTTCAGCCCCTGTTTAACAGGGGTGTGTAATTACAATTTTTGATGCAATACTTTGCAGCAGGGCTCGTTCCTGCGTTCCGACTAGAGTATCTGTGAGGGGTTGCAGTGTTGTGGCACCAGCACCAGTGCCTAAGGCCTAATTTTTCAGCCCCTGTTTAACAGTGGCATGTAATTACAATTTTTGATGCAATACTTTGCAGCAGGGCTTGTTTATGCATTCCAACTAGAGTATCTGTGAGGGGTTGCAGTGTTGTGGCACCAGCACCAGTGCCTAAGGCCCAATTTTTCAGCCCCTATTCAACAGGGGCATGTAATTACAATTCTTGATCTAATATTTCACAGCAGGGCCCGTTTCTGCGCCCACCAAGAGCGAGTGAGGACTTACAGTGTTGTGGCACCAGCACCACCACCAAAGTCCCAATTTTTCTGCCCCTGTTCAACAGAGGCATGTAATTACAATTCTTGATCTAATATTTCACAGCAGGGCACTGTGAGGGCTTACAGTGTTGTGGCCACAACAACACCTAAGGCCCAAATTTCTGCTGAGTATATAGGGCAGGCCCCTACTTTCAAACATCCAACTTACAAATGACTCCTACTTGCAAACGGAAGGAGACAACAGGAAGTGAGATGAAATCTACCCCTAGGAAGGGAAATTCTCTCCTGTAAGAGTTAATATGGGAAAAACGTTTCTCCTTTCCACTGATGCTTTATCACCAATCCTTGTTTCACAAAAAAACCCAAATTTTCAAAAAACATTTGTCATTGGGACAAAAAGTGAGGTGAAATCTTCTGAAGAGGAGCACAGACAGCAAAACAAATGTCACAGGGGTGATAACCCTTCCCTATGTTTTCCAAAAAGCTTAAAATAGATTTTTTGGCTGGAGCTAAACACGTTAAAAATGTACCAGTTCAAAATTACAAACAGATTCTACTTAACAACAAACCTACAATCCCTGTCTTGTTTGCACCGCCTGTATACTGCTGTTCAGAGTACAGAGCCTGTATACTGCTGTTTCCTTTTTTAATTTGGGTGCGGGGTTCCCCTTAATATCCATACAAGACCCAAAGGGCCTGGTAATGGACTGGGGGTACCCATGCCATTTGTCTCACTGATTTTCATCCATATTGCCAGGACCCGACATTACATTAAAGCCGCAAGCAGTTTTAAATGACTTTTTTCCTTTAAAAATTACATTTTGTGCAGGGACTGTTCTAAGCACGGGAAACACGCGCCACTTTACAGGCATACTATAGACACCCCCCAGGTACGATATTTAAAGGAATATTTCACTTTTTTTTTTTTTACTTTAAGCATCATTAAAATCACTGCTCCCAAAAAAACGGCCATTTTTAAAAGTTTTTTTTGCATTGATACATGTCCCCTGGGGCAGGACCTGGGTCCCCAAAGCCTTTTTAGGACAATACCATGCAAATTAGCGTTTAAAATGAGCACTTTTGATTTCAAACGTTCGAGTCCCATAGACGTCAATGGGGTTCTAACGTTCGTGCGAATTTTCGGTCCGTTCGCAGGTGTGTTCGGCTCATCCCTAATGGTGAGTGTGGGGGGTGAAGAGGTGCTCATAAGCAGTGTTAATTTTGACATCAAATTTCAATTTAGTTTTATTTATAGCCTTTTGACTAAAGTGCCAATTTAGTTTTAGTCGTATTTTAGTCTTTTGACTAAAATGCCATTTTAGCTTTATTTGTATTTTAGTCTTTTGACTAAGATGCCATTTTAGTTTTAGTCGTATTTTAGTCATCTGAGTTGTTTTAGTTTTAGTTGTATTCGACTAAAATCTCCAATACATTTTAATGCATTATTTCTTTAGAACTGCCAAACATTATATACTCCTGGAGTTAAAATCTAATAACATGTTTATTATTTATGGTATTAAGGTTTGAGCACTACAGACACAGATTTAGCTGTTGTGATATTTTGACTAAAATGCCATTTTAGTTTTGTGTCACCCTGCTTTGCACCTTTAAAATCCCAATTTTCCCTTTTATTGCACGTTCCATTTAAGTTTTAGTCGTAGTTTAGTCTTTTGCCTAAAATATCATTTTAGTTTTAGTTGTATTTTAGTCAACTAAAATAGTATTAATTTAGTCAACGAAAATATTTTAGTAGACAAAATCAACACTGTTTATAAGCTGGGGGTGCAGGGTCACCACGGGGATAGCAGCAGTCAGGAGGTGGAGGGTTTCAGGCAGGTGTCCAGCTCTCACAGCAGCTGTGCGCCTTCCGCTAATCATTAAACTCCCAGCCTGACTGAGACATGATTTGCAAGAGAGAGCTGAGCCACCAGAGACATCCGGCAGCTTCAAAGAATGCTTATTGATCCCCTATTAACCTCCCCAGTCTAGGGGCACCCTGTGCCCCCTGCTCACATCTGATACCCAGCTCCCACTGTGACAAACATGGGTATCAGACCACTGCCCCTTTTACCAAATCGTGACAAATGACTGGTTGACCTCACATCTTGCTGTCACTAATACGCAGCAATGCCACTCTCAGCCTCACCCTGCGCAAAGGTTCTCCAGTTCACAAGATCACAATCCATAGATAGAATAGATGCCAGCAGCCTGAGAGCGATTGTCACTGGGTTAAGTTAACTAAGCAATTAACTCTTTAAACTGACACCACCAGCTTTTATCGAAAAGCAGGAAAATGTCACAAGATTAGCAATAACAATTATGATTTTAACCCCTTGGTGCCGGCCACACGCAAAAATGCAGCCCCTTGGCAGGTGGGCCTTGGCAGCGAGCGCCTGCATATTTGTGTGAATTTGTGTAAATAATACAGCTGTGCTGAGAGAGTGAGCCCTGCGTGCTCCTGGCACAGTTACTGGCGGCTAACGGAAGTTCCTAATTGCTACTTGCGATTGGGAGCTTTCCAATCATGTGACCGCCGTGACAGCCAATCATGGCGGTCACATGATCATAAACCTCCCCCTGTCTCCTGGCATCCTAGACTTCTTAAAGGACTGGCACCAAGAGGTTAAAACAGGGGTCTCAAACTGGCGGCCCTCCAGCTGTTGCAAAACTACAAGTCCCATCATGCCTCTGCCTTTGGGAGTCATGCTTGTAATTGTCAGCGTTGCAATGCCTCATGGCCGCCAGTTTGAGACCCCTGGGTTAAAATAAAAGTCTACACCAGTGGTGGCTGGTGCTCAATATTTTGGGGGGGCGGCGGCAAACAAACCTCCCCCCTCACTCCCACTGCCTGTAGATTAGGGGCCGGGCGCATGGATTAGCGGGCGGCGCCCCTAATGCATGGGCCGCCACTGGTCTGCACACACACACACACACACACACTGTCCCTACAGATTCTCTGTTCTGAGATTTACACTACAGTAGCACTCTTCAATAAACAGGGATTCTTTAGTTTGCATTAGGGCATTGGAGACAGTTTTAGTACTTTTCAAAATATAGTTTACTAATGAAGGTAAAAATGGTGTAAATAAAATATTACAAAAAAATAAAGATATTACAAAGTAACAAAGAGAAAACAGGACAACAGAGAAGTAAAAAGGAGTTGAAGATGAGAATACTTAACAATGTTCTGGTTTGCAGAGTCCAATGAATAAGCAAAAACGGTACAGTGGCTCTCTCAAGTCCGGTAATGTGTTCCTTGGTTTGATGTTAAAACGAGAGCTGTCACAATGTCGATGCATTCCACTTTACAATAATACCTGGTAATTCCTCCATGAAGGTCAATGTTGAGACAATGCTTGTTTCCTGTCTCCCCTTTCACACAAGCTGCCACTGGAGAGTACAAGTGGATGTGCTGACACATTTTGCAGACATGTTCTGCTGTTGTCACCATCATCAAGGCTCTTGGATATAACAGATTTTTGTAGCAAATTATGGAAGAAATTATGGAAGAAATTGGTTGTTTCCATTTGGGAGTAAAGTTGACTTTAAACAAGGTATGTAATGAAAATGGAAAGATTGTATTTACAAATTATATTAGCATCTTGATGGGGAAGAACAATGGAAGCCAAAATATATGCATATTACATTTTAACACTAATAAACTTTATTATCGGTTCTACCAATGTTGAAAAAAAAACTTTTGGCAGTTAAAAAAAACTTTTTTTTTTTTAAAGATATTTTCATAAGCTTAACCACTTCCCTACCCACCTATAGTCAAATGACGTCCACAGATGGGATCTCCCATCCTGGGTGGACGTCATATGAGGGCCTCGGGTTCCCGGCCGCCTAGGGGGCGCGCGTGCGCGCCCGCCGCGTTGCTCGGGACCCAGTGCGTGTGCCCGGCGCCCGCGATGTCCGCCGGGCACCCACGATTGCCGTTAACCGGGCCGGACCGTGGATTTACACAGATCCACGCCCTGTAAGCTCAGAGGAGAGCGATCTGTGTTCCCAGAACAGCGGAACACTGATCGGTCTCCTCCCCTTGTACATCCCCGCCCCCTACAGTTAGAAGCATTCCCTAGGAAACACATTTAACCCCTTGTGTCCCCCTAGTGGTTAACCCCTTCACTGCCTGTCACATTTACACAGTAATCAATGCAATTTTATAGCATCGATCGCTGTATAAATGTGAATGGTCCCAAAAATGTGTCAAAAGTGTCCGATGTGTCCGCCATAATGTCGCAGTCATGAAAAAAAATCGCGATCGCGCTATTAGTAAAAAAAATAAATAAATAATTTTTTTTTCAAAAATGCCATAAATCTATACCGTATTTTATAGACGCTATAACTTTTGTGCAAACCAATCAACATACGCTTATTGTGATTTTTTTTTTACCAAAAATATGTAGAAGAATACATATCGGCCGAAACTGGGGAAAAAATTTGTTTGTTTTTTTTTAAATTGGGATATTTATTATAGCAAAAAGTAAAAAATATTGTGTTTTTTTCAAAATTGTCGCTCTTCTTTTGTTTATAGCGCAAAAAATAAAAAACGCAGAGGTGATCAAATACCACCAAAAGAAAGCTCTATTTGTGGGGAAAAAAGGACATCAATTTTGTTTGGGTACAACGTCGCACAACCGCGCAATTGTCATTCAAAGTGCGACAGCGCTGAAAACTAAAAATTGGTCTGGGAAGGAAGGGGGTGAAAAGGCCCGGTATTGAACCGGTTAAATCTAGCAGACTAAAGCTAGCAGTTGTAGAGAAAAACCCATGTTGGGAGTATGGGACTTTGTGGGTGCTTATTGCAATAAAATTGATATATCACAACAAAGTATGAAAAAATAAATGATTTTATTACAAAGACATGAAAAAAGGACAAAGACACACAGGGGTCGTTTTTCTCTATGCACTATATCCACATATTTGTTTAATTTTCCACACATGAATTCTACATGTTTCGTGTCGCGGCTTCCTCAGGAACATGTGTGGACATTGTTCGATAGGTGCATCCAAGAGGGGTGGCAGGAAATTCGTAACCAATGGGCTCTGGTTCCAATGCTTAAGAGGTTCAGAAACCTGTCTGTGATGGGTGATATCAAAGCATATAATTGGGCAGTAAGGCCCTCACGAGAGGAGACACCGACCAGGCCAAATCACCCACAGAGAGGACTACCATAGATTGGCTTAGATACCGTTGTGAAATTTACATAAAAGGGTTCTGTTAAATGAAAGACTGGGTGTTATAGCTCCACACCTACAATCCTGTATACGTTATTCGGTTCATATAAAGAAAACTCCTAAGCAGCGTGAACATAGATGATTTGATCTGTTTGTAGCTGCATTGACAATGTGGCTCCCAGGGACTTCGGCCAGGAGTCCCTAGGAGCCACATTGTCCATGAAATTGTTATTTTTCATACTTTGTTGTGATATATCAATTTTATTGCAATAAGCACCCACAAAGTCCCATACTCCCAACATGGGTTTTTCTCTAACTAAACAAATGAAAGTGCAGCGCAAACTGTTAAGCATTAAATGAAAGCATTAAATAAATAGTCCATCTAGTAAGACATATATTAAATTCTTCTTGGCACAAACAGACTGGTCCCCTTTTCCTGCGTCTCAGATGTCATATACAAAATCGTATGGGTACACTTACCGGAAAGGATGGACCCCTTAATTACAGGGGGTCAGACACGCCTGGATGAATATCTGATGGGCAGCTGCCTTAAATCTCGTCTGCTGTGGTCAGTCAAACAGTATATCTGAAGTGAAGCCGTAACCTGGGAACTCATCACATGTATCTTCAGTGTGCAAATCCTGCATGGGTTTTTCTCTGCTCGATGGTGCTAACTAACATATCTCTGTTTTGATCACTCTAATCCATCACACTAGCAGTTGTAATTTAATCCAGTAATTATTTGGAAAACAGGAAAAATTTTGTATTTTTGTAACTCATAATAAGTCTACGTTTGGAAAACTATATTTCAATATTTTTAAAATTTTTTTTGGTGCCAAGTTTGTTTAGTTAAATAATCTGTTGAATATAATGTTTTTTTAAAAAAATTGCGATCTTGCACAGTTGTTTACATAAGCAATCACAAAATGTTTTCTATTATGATGTTATTCATTACTGATTAATTCTGTTTAATCACAATTTCAACATAATATACAAAATTGAGTGAAGTTTCTTATGAATATAGCCACTTCTGCAAATCATCAAATACATCATTACTCTTCTTGGCGTTATTGAGGTAAAAGGAGAAAGGGTTCATTTGTGGTTTTAGTTTTTCTAAAGAAAACAAATTAAACTTAGGACCCAATAAATTGAATGTAGGGTCCAGTTTTGAAACTTGACCCACAGGCTGTGAGTAATGATGACTGAGCTAAACATACCTGGGTTCAGTTTAGGGCAAGTTCAGCAGACATGACTGAAGTTCATATGGTGAATCCGAATCCCACTGAAGTCAATGGGAACCAAAACAGTAATGATCATTTTAGGGGGTTAGAGATAATTCCAGAAGTGATCTCAACCAGGGCATTACAGAGAAGTCACAGGAAAATCTCAGTCAGTGTTTGCAACACAACAGCCTCACCTGTGAAGGTGCCAGCTCGGATGTGGTTGGGGCATGTAAACCCAGCCACCCCGGTCTCACTGTGTGATTTGGGAGGAGGAGGGAAAGATGAAATCCCTGTGGAAGAGTTCTACCCAAAGAACACTCTTCTCACACCTGCCTGGATGTAAAGGGCTAAGACTCAGCTCTTAAGATGGCGAGCTGCATTCTCGAAGAGTGAGTTCGATGTTGGGCGCGCGAAAAGTGCCCAACACCGGATCCGTCTGGAGGAGGACAAGCCTTTCCGAGAAAGAGTCAGACGGATTCCTTTAGGGACTTGGAAGACCTGTGAGAACAGCTGTCCAAATTGAAGAGAGCAGGAGTTGTCCGAGCTTCTTGGAGTCCATACGCTCCCCCAATAGTGGTGGTGAGGAAGAAGAACAGTTCGTTGCGGTTGTGCATTGATTACAGGACATTAAACCGAAGGCCCATTCCTGATCAATACACCACTCCCAGGATAGAAGATGCCTTACAGAGCCTGTCAGGGGCGAAGTGGTTCAGCATGCTGGATCTGAAGAGTGGATGCTATCAAATCCCCATGCACCCTGAAGATAGGGAGAAGACCACTTTTATTACCCCGGTGGGATTTTTTGAATTCGACCGCATGCCTCAAGGCCTGTCTGGTGCCCCAGCCACCTTCCAGAGATTGATGGAAAAGACTGTGGATGACATGAACCTGATTGAAGTATTGGTATACTTAGATGACATCATCATGTTTGGCAAAACTTTGGAGGAGCATAGAGAGCGCCTAGAGAAGGTCCTGAAGAGGTTCCATGATGAAAGCCTGAAGCTCTCCATGTAAAAGGCCATATCGTGTCTGCCAAAGGAGTGGCTATAGATCCTCAGAAGCTGGAAGCTGTCACCTCGTGGCCAAGACCCACCAATGTGACCGAGCTTAGGTAATTTCTGGGATTCTGCTCATATTACCAGAAATTTGTTGAGGGATTTGCTAAAATAGCTCGCCCACTCACTGAGCTATTAAAGAATGAGGAAGACAATGACCCAGATTCAGTCAAGCCTGTAAAACCAGCAGGAGGGCCCAGGAAGCCCAAAGATTCCATCCAAGAACAGTGGACTGCCCAGTGTGAAGAGGCTTTCAGGCAGTTGAAGTGGACCTCTCTCACATACTTACTCACTACTGCAAAGCTGGATGCCACGGGCCATAGATGGTTGGCCGCCCTATCAGGCTTTACCTTCAGTTTGAAGTACCGGCCGAAGGTCGGGAACAAGGATGCAGATGCTTTGTCGAGAAGACCCCACTGTTCCCGAGACTCCCCAGATGAGTGGACCCAGCTCACCCCTGAAGGAGTGAGATCCCTTTGTGAAGGGGCAGAACAGCAAGCAAGAGGTGGGGCCAGGGCTGAGGCGATTGGAGTGTCAGCTGCTGGGGTGCCCAGAAGCTATTGCAACATCACCCAAGCTGGGGATTAAGGTCTGCCAAAACTTTCAAAAAAGGACCTGCGTAGAGATCAGTTAGAAGACCCCCTCTGCAATTTGACATTGAAGGCATTCGAGAGCCAACGTCCCAACTTGCTTCTTACTAACTCACTAAAAGAAGGCCGAGGGTGGGATCGGCTGCAGTTACAGCAAGGGGTGGTCTACCGAAGAGGCCCCTCTGAAGACCCTGAAAAGAAATGGCAGTTGTTCTTACCAGAGAAACATAGAGAGAAGGTGTTGATCGCTTTACATGATCATCATGGCCATCTAGGGTCCGAGAGGACTTTCCAACTGGAGAGAGACAGATTCTATTGGCCCCGCATGCGGACTGAAGTTGAGGGTTACTGCCATTCTTGCCTTAGATGTATTCATAGAAAGACTTTACCTCAATGAGCTGCCCCAATGGGCCACCTGGAGAGTCAAGAACCATTGGATCTGGTGTGCATTGATTTTTCATGCTTGGAGTCTGATCTGAGTGGACAGGGAAATGTCCTGGTGATAACTGACCATTTCACTCATTATGCCCAGGCGTTTCCCAAAAAGGATCAACAGGCATCAGCGGTGGCCAAGATCTTAGTAGAGCTGATCGTTGGAATTCACAGCCCTATATGATATGCAAGCAACTCCCAGGGCTGCCAGTGTACCAGATTCGGCCAGAAGGATGCACAGGGCCACTAAAGACTTGGCATCGTAATCACCTTTTGCCTCTATCAGAAGCAGTGCGGGTAACACCCCAGCAAGATTCACCATCTACATCCACCATTCCTGAAAGACCTCGATCAGTGACTAGGTCCCAGTCTAGGCCTCTTGCTGTAGATGATGAAAACAGCGAAGATGAAGAGATGGGAATAGACTGGTTGTGGTTGTCTCACACACCAGAGATTGTTACAACTCCTCTCCCTCATCCCACAGTGATGGATAGTGGGACTCTTCGGCCAGAGGCACCTGAATTTGTGCCGCAGGATAGATCTGAAGATCCAGAAAACCCTCCACACTGCTTGCAGGGAACAGACTCTGAGGATTCTTTCCTCTCTATTGAAGCCGAAATACAGGGGGCTGAAGTAGACGAACTGGAGAAAGAGGGGGGTGGAGACGACACCAGTTTACCTGAAACACCAAAACCCAAAGAACAGAGAGCAAAGAGAATTATTCACCCACCCAAGAGACTAACCTATGACACCCTGGGTGAATGCTCCGAGGAGGTTTGTTTCACTTCAAAAAGGACTCTTGACTCAGGCACTTGAAGTGCCTGGTCTTTCCACCGCTGATTTGGTGGAGAACAACCCCATCTCACCCCCTGGCACATCTATACAGGACACTTCCATGTCAGTAGCAAGTGGACAGAACAGTCTCCCTCCTTGTGACAATTGGTGGGAGGCTCCTCTGTCAAGTTTGTGTCATGGTATGAACTGTTTGAGTTTAAACTCTGATTATGATAATGCAACTTGTTTGTTATCATGTGTACACTAACCTATTTCTTCCGCGTGTATACAACAGCATGTAACAGGTCACAAATTCTAACTATCTTTGGGGACCAAAGACTTCAAGTGAATTTTCAGTTCCCTGTACATATTGACTGTTATATGTTGTCATTCTTTATACCTAGGTTACCACAGTGTTTATTGTGCTAAGTGTTCTCTCAGTAAACTTCCTAAGTGGTTAATTGACAACTTGTGTGAGACTCCATCTATTACTACAGTTGGTGAAGTGACGAGTTCCAAGGATACGGTAAATATATTATATAGTGTACCATTACTGTGTCTCTCTCTTTACCATTGGGTCTCACACTAATATTACTATACAGGTGTGCCAGAGGGGTTGAGTCTGTTCTTGGGGCTGATAGGCAGAGTACAGGAGTAAACATTCATCAGCAGCTCCTATGGGGGTAGTGACACACACATTATATATATATATATATACAGCAATACTTATCTAATCTTTAGTGATGAATAACACATAACATTTTAATATATAAACATTGTTGAAAAATATGAAAATAAATTTAGATTTTCCAATCTACCGCTTATAGGTAAATTTAGTGGGTCATCTACTCTGTACATAGTTCAGATTCAATTTATCGTCAGATTTAGCCTCTGTTCCAGTTTGGCTGTGCTGCGTGCAGTTCCGCATTGTGCCTGTGGGTGTCGTTGTCACCATGGGTCAGTGTTGGAAAGCAACAAGCTGAAGTGTGTGAGTGCTCTTCTGTCCCAGAGATAACTCAGCGGAAGTGGTCCTCTGGGTTGCATTCTGGGAGAGAGTATTTATGGGACAGGCTTTCGGGAGTTTTTGCCTCGTGGCCCTCCTGGCCTAGAGGTATGTATTAGTGAGTTCTACCTCGCGGCCCTCCGGGCTGGAGGGTTGCGTTGCTGCAGCCGTGCGGGTAGACCCAGAAGTCTGTCTGGGGCCTGCTATGCTGGGATGGTCCTGTGCTGTCTGTCCTGCGGGAAGAAGCCACCCAAGTCTGTGGCAGAGACTTTTGTTCGTGCTGCGTTCCGGCTGCTAGGTTAGTGAGAGAGACCTATCCGGGCGGGCAAAGATTTAATCCTGAACTGAAGATACATTCATCCTTGAGATTTCAATTCCTTAGTGCTACACCAAGAAAAGGTATTTGAACTTCCCTGCAACTCTTGTTCTACCTCTTTCCTGCTACTTCTTCCAGTTATCTCCCATTAAAGCATTGGAAAAGTACTCAAGTGACTGGTGCCTACATTGTCTGATAATAAGCTCGACTGGGACCCTAGACCCGGTATTGGTGAAACCACAGGTAAAAAGGTGACAGAAACAGCCCGCTTTAAATCAGCAGCTCCACCGTGAGTTAGTGCATTTTTTCTAAATCTTTATTTATATAAAGTAGCGTTGTTAGCTGTTTAAGGAAAATGTTCATGCAAGATTCCAAGAGTAAATTTCACACACCCATACAGCTCACTTTTGAACTGGTTGTGCCTTCAATTTGGAATAGTTGCTGAAAAAAGTGGTTAGTTCACTCTTCCATATATGACCACACTGCATGTGGTTTTCAAACACTTTTGAAAGCATTTTAAGACACATTTTTCCTGTACATAAAAACACGCTGGCATAATCCCTTTACACAATCTGTGCTGCCCCCACTTCCTCACTGTACTGTCTGCCATGCTGTGCAATCAGCTGCAGGGAGATGCCTTTCGTGGTCCATCTAACATTTATGATCCTACTGTACAATATACATTAATACTAATGATATTTTAGACTACAGGCTTTAATCAGAATATTTTTTTGTTTTTTATGCGTCGCTTGGCTGCCCCACCTTACCAGAAAAATTCAGTGATTTTATCATTTTATATTACTTAACCACACCATTTACATGGAAAGACGTGTCTCTTAGGCAAAAGTTTATGATCATCTGCATGTCAGAACAATGAATCACCTGAGACTAGAGACCATTTTATCCTAATATTCTAAGTGCAAGATTATTTAAAATCCATTTGTATCTGTCTTATACTTGTTCTTTATTTCTCTATCCAAAGTATAAAAGGCTTTATTATACATGTATGAATATCTTATGACGTTGCACACATTAGGTAACTTCATTCAGAACTCATACATTTGTTTTATATGGAGAGTGCCAGGTAGGTATAGTAACCCGTTTGCGCAGTCTAACTCATAGATAAGCAGGATTTTCATTCTGCTTTAGACAGAGCAGTGGTGTTATTCCCTCTCAGGTGGATTGTGCATAGGGGAGATTCTAGAAGAGTTACTTTTATCATATTGGGTGTAGAGGTCAGTGCTTAGGGCAGACAGAGGCACTTAAAGTAATTCTAAAGGAATTTTTTTTCTTTTAAATAACAAACATTTTATACTTACCTGCTCTATGCAATGGTTTGCACAGAGCAGCCCCAATCCTCTTCTTTATGGATCCCTCGCTGATAGTCCTGGCTCCTCCCCCTTGCCGAGTGCCCCCAATAGCAAGCCTCTTGTTATGAGGCATTTGAGCAGCCATGTCCATTCACACACAGAGAGCGGCTAGGCCCCACCCCACTATCTCCTCATTAGCTCACGGGCTATGATTGACAGCAGCAGGAGCCAATGGTTCCCACTATTGTGTGAGCCAATGAGGAGAGAGAGATCCAGGAGAGCCGCTACTCTCATGTGCATTGCTGGATCGAGATGGGGCTCAGGTAAGTATAAGGCCTCATGCACACTGGACGTTAAAATAACGTTATAAAAACACCAGAAGCTTTGCAGTGAGTTTTTTTAATGTTTTTCGACGCTTTTGCAATAGCATTTTTAGTGTTTATTGGCATTTTTAGCATTTTTCTGCGTTAGCGGTTTTTAGCGATTTAAAAAAAAATGGATCAAAAACGTTAAACGCTGGTGAGCCGCGTTTTTGAGCGCTTATCAGTGTTCATCAGCGTTTTTTGACGTTAGAGCATTTTTACAGCTGAAAGTCTCCTCTCAGAACCCACTAGTTTTTTTTTGGGGGGGGGGGGTTTACAGCCAAAAAACATCCCAGTCAAAAATAGTTGATAATAGCCTATGTGTGCATGGACACATAGGATAACATGCTAGAGAGTTTATTGACTGTAGAAAAAAATGTCTGAAGCCAAAAAACAGCAGCTGTAAAACGTCCAGTGTGCATGAGGGTTTTTTTACCTTAATGCACAGAATGCATTAAAGTAAAAAACCTTCTGCCTTTAGAACTACTTTAAACAAAGTATAATGTTTGTGTCTGTTTGCTACTTGGTTGCCTAGATATTTGGGTAAATCCAGCAACAAAACAGAAAAGGAGAGAATACCAGGGTGCTGAGAGGACACATTTTTTTCTGCAGGGTATAGATCACTGGACTATACTGTATATACAGTAGGTACTCTGAAAAAGTCAGTGTATTGATCTAAATGGCACATTCTGATTTTTTTTTCTAAGTACAATGAGTCAGTGAAATAATTGGTGGAGATAATATAAAGGAGTGCTTGTCCTTTGTCATTTAGCCCCCTGTAACATCTAAAAAACCTGGCTGATCCTGGCAGTTTCTCCCCACCCCTCTGTAAACTGACCACGGTGTATCATGGCTGCTGAGACCAGACAATGTGGTCAGTTTACACGTCTCTGTCATCAGCAGCCTACTATCTCCTCTCCTCTCTGCTCCTGTGTCCTCCTCTCTCTGACTGTGTGTGAGCTGCCCCTCCCCCTCCTGCTGCTCTCATAACACTAGCCTGTATACACCATCAACAATGCCTCCTATTGCAGTGTCCCCCTCTGTGTGTGATTTATAAATATAAATGCTGTAAATACCTCATTTCACAGCCGAGATTGCGTTTACATGACCAGCCAGCTCTCTCCTCCTCTCCTCCTCCCGACTGACATCAGCAGAGAAATCTCAGCCCCGCTTGCTGCATCTCTGAGGAGGAAAGGAGAAAGCTGGCCAGTCATGTGATCGCAATCTTGACAGTGAAATTAGGTATTTGCAGCATTTATTTTTATAAATCATACACAGGGGGATACTACAATAGGAGGCAGTGCTGATGGTGTATACATGTTAGAGTGGCTTAAGGAGGAAGTAAAAAAAATAAATAAAAACACACCCTGCAAGATAAAGGCATAATGAGCTAGTATGCATAGCATACTAGCTCATTATGAATTACTTACCCGAGAATGAAGCCCCCACAGCCCTCCTCGTCTCCCCCTCAGGCCACCGACATGTCGCCCAGGGCTTGCTTCCGGGTATCATGGCTCCGGCACTGTGATTGGCTGGAGCCACGATGACGTTACTCCCGCGCATGCGCGCGGGAGCCGCCGCGAACGGCACAGTACAACTGAAGCAACGGCACCTACGTGGCGTTGCTTCAGTTGGCTTAAGTGCGCATGTGCCGCATGACATCGGCACATGCAAATACAGGGATATCTCCTAAACCGTGCAGGTTTAGGAGATATCCAGTGCAGCTACAGGCAAGCCTAATTATAGTATAATAACTAGAGATAAAGTGAATCAACACAGAAACCACTGAAGTAGGCATAAATGTCTATAATGTCATATGCTAAACTCTGAGACCAGAGTCCATAAATAAAGATGAAAGGAGTCTTCTCAGACAGTGGGGGTGCTTAAACACAGGATGTTGACTTGAAACTGAACTGCACAGCAACCACAGGTAATGCGTCATGAACATCTAAAGTTGGACACTCTTACCGGATTTTGTGGGACATATCTGCCATATAGCAGTACGTCTGTCAGAGCCTGTGGAGGTAGCCTCCCGTGGAATCCACCAAGTTGTTATCCCTTCGGTCCCGATCTCGGATAGGCAGGGTTGTCCCTTGGGTCACGGTCACCGATAGGCAGGATCGTCACAGATGGCGACTGTCCCCTCACTCACACGCTCTCCAGCTCCAGGCAGGTTCAAGAGGACAGAGGCAATCAAATAATAGATGAAATCATGGAGAAAAAGAAAAAAGGGGCTCCACATGGCGTAGGTCAAAAAATACAAGGATTTTATTGGATAAAAAACCTTACAAGATAAAAAAAAAGGATCACTAGATAAAATAATGGCAACTTGGGAAGCAAATTCCCTACGCGTTTCGACTAAAAAGCCTTCAACTGGGGCAGCTATTGTTTGATTGCCTCTGACCTCTTGAACCTGCCTGGAGCTGGAGAGCATGTGAGTGAGTGAGGGGACAGTCGCCATCTGTGACAATCCTGGCTATCGGTGACCGTGACCCAAGGGACAACCTTGCCTATCCAAGATCGGGACCGAAGGGATAACAACTTGGTGGATTCCACGGGAGGCTACCTCCACAGGCTCTGACAGACATACTGCTATATGGCAGATATGTCCCACAACATCCGGTAAGAGTGTCCAACTTTAGATGTTCATGACGCATTACCTGTGGTTGCTGTGCAGTTCATTTTCAAGTCAACATCCTGTGTTTAAGCACCCCCACTGTCTGAGAAGACTCCTTTCATCTTTATTTATGGACTCTGGTCACAGAGTTTAGCATATGACATTATAGACATTTATGCCTACTTCATTGGTTTCTGTGTTGATTCACTTTATCTCTAGTTATTATACTATATGTGTGGATTCACTTTATTGCCAGTTATTAAACTAGGCACAGTTTCACTTGTGTTATTTTTGGTATTCACATGTTTTTGGTTATGGTTTAGCGCTGCACTTATTTTATATATCTGATGTGACTTGGTTTGTTTGTGTGTTAGCTGCTACTCGTCATATTGTGTACACATATTTATTTTTGGGCCAGCGCAGCTTCCCCTTTTATATCACAAGCCTAATTATAGGCTTGCCTGTAGTTGTAAAGGGTTTACAACCATTTTAACAACCACTTTAAAGCTGAACTCTAGGCTGGTGTAAAATGTAACCGTGATGTAATCATGCATGCAGCCCCCACTATGCATGTTTTAAAAGAGAAGTGTGGGCAAAGCTATTTTGGTAATACTGCTCCTGTTGGTCACAGGAGTACACTTACTTTTGCACTTCTGTGGCTCAGATTTGGCTGACCACTGTCAGCTGATGTGGCAGCTGATGAAGGCCCTAGAACAATCATGACCATGAAGTCAGCTGGGCTCACCACCTGTCCAGTCTGGTGCTCTTGTAAGAGCTGGAGGAGCAGGGTGGGGAGCGGTAACTGACAGTCACTGCTCTTTGCTCTGAGCAGACCAAGAACTGAGCAAACAGCAGTCATGTGATTACTCAGCTCCTAGTGTTAGAGGCAACGCAGAACAGCTGCAGCATCACACCAATGCTGCAGCATAGAAGTGTGTATGAAGGTTTTTTTTTCCTTCACCCAAACTTCTCCTTTGTTTTGTCTAGGGTGATTATAATAAGCAAAATATTATACCTTATTTTTTGCTTCCCTGGCAGTTGGCTGGAGATGCTCTCCCAAGATGTGGACAGGCCTTTTCTGTCCTCATGTACAACACAGAATTGCAGGTCCTGCATTGTATATGATGACATCAGAGTGGGAAAAAGAGTGGCTTCAGGGAAATGGTCATGCAGCTGGGTAGGAAGTCTGTGGGAGCAAGGAATAATGTAAGCATTATTGCCCATAACTTTCCTCAAGACAAAACAAGCATTTAACCCATAAGGAGTGAGCAGGGGAGTATCATGAAATCAGTGGGCCTATGTACAAGATCAAAAATGGGCCCTAGGAATTGAGGGAAAAAAATGCGGTGGCAAAAGTGGGTGTGGTTTAAATTGCGCTTAAATGTTGGGTGTGACTTAAAGGGAGTGTGGTTAAATAGGGTCTGAGATGACTTACAGTCAGTGTATGGCAGTGGGTACTATGTGCAGGAGAGGAGTGCGGAGTGTATGGTGGTCACAGGAGGGGGGGAAGCATCACAGAAGGTGAGCCGTGGGACAGGAGGAAGGCAGCGTCACAGGAGGTGGGACAGGAGGGGGCAGCAGGGCAGGAGGAAAACAGCAGGACAGGAGGGGGGCAGCATCGCAGGAGGGGCAGCAGGACAGGAGGGGGGGCAGTGTCACAGGTGGTGGGAAGCATCACAGGAGGGGGGCAGCAGGTGAGCAGGAGGGGAGCGGGACAGGAGGGGGGAAGCAGGACAGGGGGTAGGCCGCATCACGGGAGGTGGGCAGTGGGACAGGAGGGAGGCAACATCACAGGAAGTAGGCAGAGGGGCAAGAGGAAGGCAGCAGGACAGAAGGGATACTGTCTCACAGGAGAGGGGCAGCAGGACAGAAAGGGAGCAAAGTGCCAAAAGGGGGGCAGTGGGACAGGAGGGGGGCAGCAGGACAGGAGGGGCAGCATCACAGGAGCTGGGCAGAGGGACAGGAGGGGGCCAGCGGCACAGGAGGGGGACAGCATCACAGGAGGGGGCAGCGGGATAGGAGGAGGCAGTGAGACAGGAGGGGGCAGTGTTACAAGACAGAGGAGAACCTCTCTAGCATCAGGCAGCAGTGGATGGTGGGGCTTGTGTAGTCCCAGTTAGGCATGGTGAGTGTGGGGGGGGGGGCGAAGAGGTACTCATAAGCAGTGTTAATTTTGACATCAAATTTCAATTTAGTTTTATTTATAGCCTTTTGACTAAAGTGCCAATTTAGTTTTAGTCGTATTTTAGTCTTTTGACTAAAATGCCATTTTAGCTTTAGTCATATTTTAGTCTTTTGACTAAGATGCCATTTTAGTTTTATAGTTTTATACATTATATAGTCCTGGAGTAAAAATCTAATAACATGTTTATTATTTATGGTATTAAGGTTTGGACATGCACTACAGACACAGATTTAGCCATTGTGATATTTTGACCAAAAATATAGTTTTAGTCATTATTTAGTCTTTTGACTAAAATATAATTTTAGTTTTAGTTGTATTTTAGTCAACTAAAATAGTATTAATTTAGTCAACGAAAATATTTTAGTAGACAAAATCAACACTGTTTATAAGCTGGGGGTGCAGGGTCATCACGGGGATAGCAGCAATCAGAAGGCGGAGGGTTTCAGGCAGGTGTCCAGCTCTCACAGCAGATGTGCACCTTCCGCTAATCATTAAAGTGGGGTTCCGGCCGGGAAAATTTTTTTTTTAATCTAGCAGCTACAAACACTGTAGCTGCTAACTTTAAATATGCACACTTACCTGTTCTGGGTGCCCGCGATGTCGGCCGCCCGAGGCCAACCTGTCCCTCGGCTCTCGGGTCCTGGCACCGCCATCCTAACTAAGGGAAACAATCAGTGGAGCCTTACAGCTTCACTGCCCGTTTCCTACTGCGCATGCGTGAGTCACGCAGCGCTTTGTGAATGGGACGTGATGTGTTGTGGAACACACACAGTTTCCATAACACACCGCGCCCCATTCCCCAGAAGACAAGGCGGGGACGAGAAGACAGAACATCACCGCGGCGTAGGAAGAGGCAGATTTGGAAGACTGCCTAGCAACAGCCATTCCATTTTTGTGTTGTGGACCTCCACTTTAAACTCCCAGCCCGACTGAGACATGATTTGCAAGAGAGAGCTGAGCCACCAGAGACATACTGCAGCTTCAAACAATGCTTATTGATCCCCTATTAACCTCCCCAGCCTAGGGGCATGCTGTGCCCCCTGCTCACCTCTGATACCCAGCTCCCCCTGTGACAAACATGGGTGTCAGATCACTGCCCTTTTCACCAAATCGTGACAAATGACTGGTTGACCTCACATCTTGCTGTCACTAAAACGCAACAATGCCACTCTCAGACATCACTCAATCCATAGATAGAATAGATGCCAGCAGCCTGAGAGCGATTGTCACTGGGTTAAGTTAACTAAGCAATTAACTCTTTAAACTGACACCACCATCTTTTACAGAAAAGCAGGAAAATTTCACAAGATTAGCAATAACAATTATGATTTTAACCCCTTGGTGCCGGCCACACGCAAAAATGCAGCCCCTTGGCAGGTGGGCCTTGGCGGCGAGCGCCTGCATATTTGCGTGAAATCATGTAAATAATACAGCTGTGCTGAGAGCGTGAGCCCTGCGTGCTCCTGGCACAGTTACTCGCGGCTAACGGAAGTTCCTAATTGCTACTTGTGATTGGGAGCTTTCTGATCATGTGACCGACAATCATGACGGTCACATGATCATAAACCTCACCCTGTCTCCTGACATCCTAGACCTCTTAAAGGAATGGCGCCAAGAGGTTAAAATAAAAGTCTACACCAGTGGTGGCTGGTGCTCAATAATTTGGGGGGGGCGGCGGCGGCAAACAAACCTCCCCCCTCACTCCCACTGCCTGTAGATTAGGGGCCGGGCGCATGGATTAGTGGGGCGGTGCCCCTAATGCATGGGCCGCCACTGGTCTGCACACACACACACACTGTCCCCACAGACAGGTATATTCCCAGATTTACACTACAGTAGCACTCTTCAATAAACAGGGATTCTTTAGTTTGCATTAGGGCATTAGAGACAGTTTTAGTACTTTTCAAAATATAGTTTACTAATGAAAAGGTAAAAATGGTGCAAATAAAATATTACAAAAAAATAAAGATATTACAAAGTAACAAAGAGAAAACAGGACAACAGAGAAGTAAAAAAGGAGTTGAAGATGAGAATACTTAACAATGTTCTGGTTTGCAGAGTCCAATGAATAAGCAAAAACGGTATAGTGGCTCTCTCAAGTCCGGTTATGTGTTCCTTGGTTTGATGTTAAAACGAGAGCTGTCACAATGTCGATGCATTCCACTTTTCTTTACATCAAAGGGTTGTTGACAGAGACCATCTGACCTATCATCTGGTCTAAGGGGTGGTTGCTGGGATGTCACCACTTTTATAACCAAGTCCCAGATACACTTTTCTATAGGTATAAATATCGCTGAATAGCTACTGGTGTACAGTCTGTTAATGTGCATATTATTGACCAGTGTGAAATTTGCTTCAAAATGATAATACATATGACAGGTTTCAGATGTCTACTTTACCTAGGAAGTTAAGGGGTAAGTAAGGAAAATGTTACAAATTAACTGAGGAAAATAAATATGTCCTTATTATAGCTGTGCTGTTATTTTTCTGTGAATTATGGAATACATATACATGTGCAGTGCACACATTGCACCCATGGATGATACACCACTGGGTGTGAGAAAAGGGGGCACTGCATGGTTACATTTTACAGCAGCTCAGAAATAGCCTTTACAATAATACTTGGTAATTCCTCCATGAAGGTCAATGTTGAGACAATGCTTGTTTCCTGTCTCCTCTTTCACACAAGCTACCAATGGAGAGTACAAGTGGATGTGCTGACACATTTTGCAGACATGTTCTGCTGTTGTCACCATCATCAAGGCTGCTCTTGGATATAACAGATTTTTTTGGCAAATTATGGAAGAAATTATGGAAGAAATTGGTTGTTTCCTTTTGGGAGTAAAGTTGACTTTAAACAAGGTATGTAATGAAAATGGAAAGATTGTATTTACACATTATATTAGCATCTTGATAAGGGTGGATGGGGAGGAACAATGGAAGCCAAAATATATGCATATTACATTTTAACACTAATAAACTTTATTATCGGTACTACCAATGTTGAAGAAAATATTTTTGGCAGTTAAAAATTTTTTTTTTTAAAGATATTTCCATAAGCTTAAATCACTAGCAGTTGTAGAGAAAAACCCATGTTGGGAGTATGAGACTTTGTGGGTGCTTATTGCAATAAAACTGATATATCACAACAAAGTATGAAAAAATAAATGATTTTATTACAAAGACATGAAAAAAGGACAAAGACACACAGGGGTCGTTTTTCTCTATGCACTATATCCACATATTTGTTCAATTTTCCACACATGAATTCTACATGTTTCGTGTCGCGGCTTCCTCAGGAACATGTGTGGACATTGTTCTATAGGTGCATCCAAGAGGGGTGGCAGGAAATTCTTAACCAATGGGCTCTGGTTCCAATGCTTCAGAGGTTTAGAAACCTGTCTGTGATGGGTGATATCAGAGCATATAATTGGGCACCAAGAGGAGACACCGACCAAGCCAAATCACCCACAGAGAGGAGTACCATAGATTGGCTTAGATACCGTTGTGAAATTTACATAAAAGAGTTCTGTTAAATGAACGACTGGGAGCCTAAAGTGTCCAGCAAAGTGTAACTGCAAATGTATAGCTACATTCAGAGTTATAGTTCCACACCTACAATCCTGTATACGTTGTTCGGTTCATATAAAGAAAACTCCTAAGCAGCGTGAACATAGATGATTTGATCTGTTTGCAGCTGCATTGACAATGTGGCTCCCAGGGACTTCGGCCAGGAGTCCCTTGGAGCCACATTGTCCATGAAATTGTTATATTTCATACTTTGTTGTGATATATCAATTTTATTGCAATAAGCACCCACAAAGTCCCATACTCCCAACATGGGTTTTTCTCTGTTCCTTTTTTAAAGGGACGATGGTGCTAGCTAACATATCTCTGTTTTGATCACTCTAATCAATCACATTAGCAGTTGTAATTTAATCCAGTAATTATTTGGAAAACAGGAAAAATTTTGTATTTTTGTAACTCATAATAAGTCTACGTTTGGAAAACTATATTTCAATATTTTTAAAATCTTTTTTGTGCTCAGTTTGTTTAGTTAAATAATCTGTTGAATGTAATGTTTTGTTTTTTTTTTTAATTGCGATCTTGCACAGTTGTTTACATAAGCAATCACAAAATGTTTTCTATTATGATGTTATTCATTACTGATTCATTCTGTTTAATCACAATTTCAACATTATATATAAAAATTGAGTCAAGTTTCCTATGAATATAGCCACTTCTGCAAATCATCAAATACATCATTACTCTTCTTGGCGTTATTGAGGTAAAAGGGGAAAGGGTTCATTTGTGGTTTTAGTTTTTCTAATGAAAACAAATTAAACTTAGGACCCAATAAATTGAATGTAGGGTCCAGTTTTGAAACTAGACCCACAGGCTGTGAGTAATGATGACTGAGCTAAACATACCTGGGTTCAGTTTAGGGCAAGTTCAGCAGACATGACTGAAGTTCAGATGGTGAATCCGAATCCCACTGAAGTCAATGGGAACCAAAACAGTAATGATCATTTTCTAGGCTAAAAGAGAAATTGTCAAACAAATGGCATGGGGGGCTGGGCACTGAACAGAAATTTTAGTAATGCTTAAAATTAAACATTAAAATTACAAAATTTCTTAAAATAACATGCCTCAAGAATGCCCTGACCTTGCCTGTGAAATGGCACAAATGTACAATGTATACAACCTATGACAGCAAAATTGACATATTGGGGGGTCACTTACTATAGTGCTGCACGCTAATTAGCGGTAAATTACCGCTAAAATGCTGCATTTGCGATAATTAGCGCTAAAATGAAATTCACTCTAGCTCTGGTGCAAAAATACTCCCAAAATCAAATTTACTATAGCTCCCAGAAAACAGATAGCGCCCAAACCCTTACTCTTGCTAGGACCTGGAGAATTGCACATGGAAATAATGTTTAGAGCATGATATGATTGCTTAAATGGTACTGAAATATGCAATATATTTTTTAAAGATAATCTGCTTTTACAGTGTGTAAAAAAGTCTGAGAAGAGATAAATTCCCTGTCTTTACAACTAGGTGCCAGCACAACTGAGCATGCTCAGACATGCAAACCACTCTCATTTTAACCCCCATGCCTTTTTACCAAGAGTTATAGTAAATACCAAAATGAGCACTGGGCTAAAGAGCATTTTTTGAGAGTGAAAATGAGAGTTGTGTCCCAATGCAAGTTTCAGCCATTGATTCTAATGGTGCAATTGTACCTTCCCAAAATAAATACTTTTCATGTTGAGATGAAATGTATCTTTCTCTCAAAGAAATTGTCCTTACAACAGTGTTGCTTCTTCATCATCTATTTTGTTTTTAAGAATGCTAGCATGTGGAATGTTTTCATGCTTTGGTAAAATTTATTTTTCTCTGTATCTCTCACTTGTTGCTGTTCATCTCATAAAAATCTTTACCCAAACTCACACACGGGGGGCTTAACAAACCACAAACAATACCATTGCTGATGCAAATTTAAAATGAGTCACAATTTTGTGTGTTTTTTATTATTTCCAAATGATCATAATTTGAGCCCAAAAAATGTGATATGTGTACCAACATCAGAAATCAAAATGTCCATCCCAAAAATCAGAGGGTAACATGTTAAAAAGTTTATTTAATCTAATATCTAATATTTATAAATTAACAAATATTATCAAATGAATGAATGGATTAGATCTTTTTAGAATAATTGAGTTGTGTGTGTATATGTATATATGGAAAAAGTGAAATTATATAGACTTTCATACTTGTGAAAGTATACATATTGTTATAAGGTTCATAAGCATTTCTTTGGAGAGCTCACTGTCACAGATCGGTTGCGCTGCTGATCTGTGTCTTACCTGTTACTGCTGTAGGTCGGCTGGTTCCTGTTGTTCCACAGCTTGTGTTCAGCTCTTGCTGCACTCAGCAGGTATGGGTGTCGCCAGTTTCACCTGTTGCCTTTTATATACTTCCTTCCTGCTACTTCCTGTCCAGCCTCCCATGTGCTTCTCTATTTAAATTCCACTCAGACCACTTTCTGGTTGCTTGAGCAACACTTGTTTCTGAGCTCCCTTCGTATAACCTGCTTTAACCTGACCTCTCGTGAACTGATCTCTTGTGTACCGACTCGGCTAGTTCTCCTGATTATGTTGTCTGCTGCCCACCCTGACCTTGGCTCCCTATCCGGCTCTCCTTTGCTTCATCCATCCATCCGTGTCTGACAGTGTCTTCTGCTACTCCCCTAGCGAGCAGGGTGAACCTTGGGGTTGTGACCTGGGGTCAGCACGCAGCTAAGCCCAAACCCTCATGAGGGGGTCCCTGGCAGAATACTGGCTGGCCCTTAGACTCCACGCCCTGGGGGATCCCGTGTCACCTGCTCGCCTGTGGGATCAGAGCAGTAGTACCTTGACAGTTTGCTCAAGCCATGAGCTCCTCAGAGAGTCGGCCACTGACCGAGGATCAAATGCAACATCTAGTTCAGAGACTTAACTCCCAGCAAGCAAATCAAGAGCAAATAATGCTGGTTCTACAGGATCTTGCCTCCCGTCTGAATCATCTGCAGCTCACTGCAACTTCAGCTCCTCCCGTTCCTGCTTCTGCTTCAGCTGCTCCCAGTGTTACCTGCTACACCTGGCAATCCCTGCCTGCATTTCTGGCGACCCTAAGGCTTATCGGGGCTTCATTAATCAGTGTTCCATCCACTTTGAACTTTCCAGCCACCATTTTCCAACTGATCGCACCAAAGTCGCATATATCAACTCTCTCCTTTCTGGTGATGCTCTAGCTTGGGCCTCCCCACTCTGGGAATCAAATGATTCTATCACCTCTGACCTCCAGGCCTTTTTGGGTGCATTCCAGTAAACTTTTGATGAGCCCGGCAGAGTGTCTTCTGCTGCTGGGGCCCTCCTTCGTCTTTGTCAGCAAGGAATGACAGTCGGCCAATACGCAGTTCAATTCTGTACGCTGGTCACTGAACTCAAATGGAATAATTAGGCTCTTACTGCTACCTTCTGGCAAGGCCTATTTGAGCATGTAAAGGATGAACTCACTGGACGCACCATTCCTACCACATTAGATGATTTAATTGCATTGAGCATTCAAATAGACATTCGCTTCCAGGAGCAGGCCCTGAAGAGATCCAGATCCAGTCATCCCCCCGCTGGTCGTCCAGCACAGGTAGTCCAAAGACCTGTGGAATCCCCTCTGTCTTCAACATCTCACACGTTGGAAGAACCTATGCAGCTTGGGCAAACTCGCCTTACTCCAGAGGAACGTGCCCGGCGCATGGGATTGGGCTTGTGCCTTTATTGTGGCGATAAAGGACATCTTTTGAACTCCTGTCCAAGTTCGTCCGGGAAACTCCAGGTTCTAGGTCACTCAGAGGGAGGTGATCTAGACCGATCCTTTAATTCTGTCCATTTCTCTCGTTTCACCCTTCCCCTGGCTATCCACTGGGCTCAAAATGCCTATCAACTCTCTGCATACATGGACTCTGGAGCTGCCGGGAATTTCATTGAACAATCTTTGGCTTCTGATTTTGGCATTTCATTTGTTGCCTTAGCTATACCCCTCTCCGTGACCGCAGTAGATGGCTCCTTCTTGCCAATAAGCCCCATCCGGTTTAAAACCCCTCCTATTGTGTTACGCATTGGGATTTTGCATGATAAGGGAATCTCTTTGCTAATTCTGCCTAAATCCTCCAGTCCCATCATCCTGGGCCTTCCATGGTTGCAGAAACACTCCCCGCATCTTGATTGGAACTCTGGACAAGTATTGGTTTGGGGTCCTCACTGTCAGCAATGATGTATTTCCAATGTACTACCACCTCCTTCCATTCCTCTGGCTGAAACCTCCACTACGCCCATGTTGCCTTCCCAATATCAGTCCTTCCGAGATTTTTTCTGCAAAAAGTCCTCTGATCGCCTTCCTCCTCACAGAGACTATGACTGCTCCATTGATTTGTTTCCAGGGACCTCTCCACCCCGAGTCTACCCTCTATCTATCCCAGTGACACAAGCCAAGTCTGAATACATTCAGGAAAATCTGCAAAAGGGTTTCATCAGGAGATCCAACTCACCTGCCGGAGCCGGGTTTTTCTTTGTAGGGAAAAAAGATGGTTCACTCCGTCCATGTATCGACTACAGGGGCCTTAACACCATCACCATGAAGAAACGATACCCTCTTCCTTTAATATCCAAACTGTTTGACAGACTGCAGGGTTCTAGTGTTTTTACCAAATTGGATCTTAGAGGGGCCTACAATTTAATAAGAATCCACGAAGGAGACGAGTGGAAGACCACCTTTAACACCAGGGATGGACATTATGAATATCTTGTGATGCCCTTTGGCTTGTGCAATGCCCCAGCTGTCTTCTAAAACCTGGTTAATGAGATCTTCCGCGACCTTCTGTATGTCTGTGTTATTGTATATCTGGATGATATTCTTATTTTCTTACCAGACTTACACACTCATCATCTTCATGTGAAAGCTATGCTTCAGCGACTATGGAACAATTGTCTATATGCTAAATTGGAAAAGTGTCTATTTGAACAAACACAAGTTCCATTCCTGGGCTACATAATCTCATATCAGGGCCTCCTCATGGACCCAGCCAAACTTCGAGCCATCTCTTAAAGCCACTCAACGCTTTTTGGGCTTCACCAATTACTATCGCCAATTCATTCGTAATTACTTCACCTTGGTAGCTCCTATTACATCTCTCACCAGCAAGGGTGTCAATGCCCGGATATGGTCCCCTGACGCCATTAATGCTTTCCACAAACTCAACGCAGCCTTCCTCTCCGCCCCAATTCCCTTTTCTCTGGAGGTTGATGCCTCTTCAGTAGGAGTCGGTGCTGTCCTACTCCAAGCTCAGAAGGGCAATTCTCAGCCTTGTGGATTATTTTCCAAGAAGTTCTCGGATGCAGAGAGGAACTATACCATTGAGGATCGTGAGCTAATGGCTATTAAACTAGCTCTTCAAGAATGGCGACATCTACTAGAGGGTTCTCCCCATAGTATTACCAGCTATACTGATCATAAAAATTTGCAGTATTTACAATCCGCAAAACGCTTGAACCCACGCCAAGCTCGCTGGGCCCTCTTCTTCGCCCGCTTCAATTTCAACATTACCTTTCATCCTGGTGCCAAAAACCTTTGCATCGATGCCTTGTCCAGGTCGTTTGATGTCAACAATACTGAGAACCACCTTAATCCTGGTCCCATCATCCCTCCGCATTATATTCTAGCCACTACTCAGCTTCGGTCTACGCAGCCTCCTCCAGGTAAAACTTTTGTAGTTCCCGCACTTCGTCCCAAACTCCTTGCTTGGGCACATGACTCCAAGTTCTCTGGACATCCCGGCATACCTCGTACTTGTGACCTTCAGCCCCATTACTGGTGGCCTTCTCTTCGTAAGGTTGTCAAGGAGTACGTTCAAGCTTGTATGGTTTGTGTACTATCCAAATCTTCCATGTCTGCCCCAGCTGTGTTGCTTCTGCCCTTACCAGTCCCGATATACCTTGGCGTTGTATTTCCATGAATTTTATCTTAGATCTGCCCCCTCAACAGGTTCTACAGTCATCTAGGTAGTGGTGGATCGGTTCTCCAAAATGTATCACTTGATTCCTCTCCCAGACCTACCTTCTGCTCCCAGGCTTGCCACAACTTTCATTAAGGAGATCTTTCGTCTTCATGGGATGCCTTCACATATCGTCCCTGACAGAGGAGTTCAATTTACTGCTCGATTTTGGAGAGCCTTGGCCAGCTCCTTTGGGATTAAATTGGATTTTACATCTGCCTTTCAACCCCAGTCCAATGGGCAAATGGAACGTGTCAATCAATATGTAGAACGTTTTCTCCGTGCCTTCATCTCAGCTCACCAAGATGACTGGGTGGACCTTTTGCCCTGTGCAGAGTTTGCCTTAAACCATCACTCCAATGCCAGTTCTGGAAAATCTCCCTTCTTCACTGTTTACAGGCAGCATCCATCTGTTCCCTTTCCTGTTCCCATTTCTCCTCTTGTACCAGCAGCAGCTGAAACCCAAAGGTCCTTAAACTCAATCTGGAAAGAAGTCTCTGAGAATCTAGCTGCTTCCAGGCATAAAACAACAGCAGATCGTCATGGCTATCCGGCTCCTAAGTTCCTGCCTGGCGATAGTGTTTGGCTCTCTACCAAGCACATCTGACTCTGGGTGCCTGAAATTTGCCCCTTGCTTCATTGGTCCATTTCCCATTCTCCGTCAGATCAATCCAGTTGCTTTCAAGCTCCATCTGCCCTCTCATCCCAGGATCCCCAACGCCTTCCATGTCTCCCTGCTCAGGCCACTGGTCCTCAATCGGTTCTCTTGCCCTTCTTCTCACCCGGCTTTTGTGGCTGATACCACGGATCAGTATGAGATTAAAGAAATATTGGACTCCAAATACTACCGAGGTAAGCTACTCTACTCTATCTGATTGATTGGAAGGGCTATGGTCCGGAGGAGAGGTCTTGGGTTCCTGCTACCGATGTCTCAGCCCCACGCTTGGTGACCAGATTCCATCGGAAATTTCCCTCCAAGCCAGCCCCCAAATGTGTAGGGGGATCTCGTAAGAGGGGGGGTACTGTCACAGATTGGCTGCGGTGCTGATCTGTGTCTTACCTGTTACTGCTGTAGGTCGGCTGGTTTCTGTTACACAGCTTGTGTTAAGCTCTTGCTGCACTTAGCAGGTATTGGTGTCACCGGCTTCACCTGTTGCCTTTTATATACTTCCTTCCTGCTACTTCGGGTCCAGCCTCCCATGTGCTTCTCTATTTAAATTCCACTCACACCAGTTTCTGGTTGCTTGAGCAACACTTGTTTCTGAGCTCCCTTCATGTAACCTGCTTTAACCTGACCTCTCGTGAACTGATCTCTTGTGTACCGACTTGGCTAGTTCTCCTGATTATGTTGTCTGCTGCCCACCCTGACCTTGGCTCCCTATCCGGCTCTCCTTTGCTTCATCCATCCATCCGTGTCTGACAGTGTCTTCTGGTACTCACCTAGCGAGTAGGGTGAACCTGGGGGCCGTGGCCTGGGGTCATCACGCAGCTAAGCCCAAACCCTCGTGAGGGAGTCCCTGGAAGAATACTGGCTGGCCCTTAGACTCCACACCCTGGGGGATCCCGTGTCACCTGCTCACCTGTGGGCTCACAGCAGTAGTACCTTGACACTCACATATGGTAATAATTAGTTCTTACCTCCCCCATCACTGATGGAGAAGGAAGGATTCACATTTCTGATTATTTAAAAGTTAATGTTTTAGTTAAGATTATAAGTTCTTTATACTACAATATTTCTTGATTGGGATATTAATGAGAACATTGAGTTTTCAATGAATATAATATACATACTGATTTATGTAGTATTTGATTTAGATGTGCAAGAAGCTATATCCTATACGTTAAATGGTTTCACACATTGTTCTTGCCCACTCCTCAGGAATGCCAATGCATAGAGACTGAGCAACTCCCACCATTACGTGAGGGAGTTAAAGCCCACAGTTTTCTGTAGAACTGCAAGACATATGAGAACCTTAAACCAGCCCTTTTAAAGATAAAGTTGGGGTCAGATTTTAGGAGTAAAAGCTAGAAACAGAAAGACAGTTGAGCTGATTTGCTTCAGACACACCACAAGGAAACTTCACACACAAAGACACACATCTGATTCAATTTTCATCTTAAGAATATAATTACAATATTGATGTTATTTTTACATTTTATATTTTGATATTGTTCTTGTAATATTTTGCTATTTTATTATTAAATTCATTTTTTAGTTTTTACATGAGAACTGAATGGATTTTCTTGAACTTTCCTCATCAAGATAATTTACAGAATATCAGTAATAATACCATAATAATGTTATTTTAACAGTGGCGAGCCTTAGCCAGTTTAATTTTGTCCAAATATCGAACATTTTTGAATTATTTCTCCTTCCACTTGCCAGGAGGGAATGCAAGCACAAGCATTGACTATGCAGTCAAGCTTCCAGGAGAAATAAAAACAGCGAATGAACTTTTGTCATCATCGAAAGAACCTGGAATCATAGAATTATTAGAATTGATGAGACGGTTGCGCATGTGCAAGAAAACTCTGTTTTATGATGATGTCATTTCCCGCCAAGAGAGGGAATGCGTGTTACATGAAGGAAGTCTGTACTAAATTGGTAAGTAATGAATTTTATTGATGAATTATCTAGTGGGAGTAAATTAGAATTCAAAAATCTGTCAAAATTTGTTAAAGATGATGAATTATGGTGTTACATGGTCAATGAATGCTTACAGGCTAATATTAAGATACAAAAAGTTAAATTTACTTTTAAGAGATTCAGCAAACAGGTTAGAAATGTGATAAAGTTAGTTAAAGTTTTTGACACAATGATATTAGGAGTTCCTAAAAGGAATGTTGTTTGTACAAAAGGGAAAACAAAGACTCAGCAGGATAACAGTGTATGTGTTAATTTTCAGTTTTTGACTGAGCGAATAGATGATTTGCAAAGTGCAATTCAAATAAAAGATATTCAGTTGTCTGAATTACAGAATAATGTAAAAAGGATTTGTGTAAATTCTAAAGCACAGTCAAGCAAGAGTTTAGAGATTAATGATAGTGCAGACTCTAAACAGAAGTCTTTTGTACCAGATATGCGGTCTATAGAGATTGATGACCAGGATCATGAAGTTTTGCTTAAAACAAAATTTACGAATAAAGATGCAGTATGCACACAAAGTTGAGACAGACAAAAGCAAAATTGCAAACAGAGAGTTGCCACGTGTATGTCCATACCCAGATATCGTGAGATACATGTCACAGGCAGAATCAAAGTTTCAGAGCAGACAGGAAATGTTATTTGCTTACATTGTAAGAAATATGGCCATGTACAGAAAAAATGTTTAAAATATAAATTAGATTCACAAAGGAAAACTTTGGAATTAGAAAATGAGGAAATTTCTGAGCAATTTATTCATCCTTGTCCAAACAATAGGTTGATTGATTTGCCTTATGCCTCAGAAGTCAAACAGATCAGTAAACTGACTGTTAATGACAGTTCAATCAATATGACAAACAATGCTGACAAAGAGAGAGATGGATTACTTCCATTGCCACAATTTGGATTAAAAAAAGTTTCTGAGACTCCTCCAATATTAAATTATGTTGCTCCAATTGTAATAGATGAAGGTGGAAGGCCATGATTACATGGTTTATTAAATGGTAGGAAAACAAAATGGTTAATAGATTTAGGAGCTGAACTCAGTTTAACTAAACACAAATTACCTGTGGATATTAATTCTCCAAAATGTAATTACATTGGTTTCAATGATGTTGTAAAAATACAGAGACTAATTTAACCACTTGCCGACCGGGCCATAGCCGAAAGACGGCTGCAGCGCGGTCAGCTAATTCTGGGTGGACGTCCGTGGGACGTCCTCCCAGAATACTGCTCTCGCACGCCCCCGAGAACTTCCGTGACCGCCGGGTCCAGAGGACCCGGCGCATCACGGATCATGGTAAACGACCGCTTATCGCCGCCGTTTACCATGTGATCGCTCCGTCAAATGACGGAGCGATCACATGTCAACAGACCGGCGTCATGTCATGACGCCGGTTCCTCCCGCCCCTCTCTGTACCGATCGGTACAGTGCGAGGGGAGAGGGGGAGGGATCGGATGGCAGCACCGCTGTGGGCTGCATGTGTAGTGCTCACAGCGGTGCTCAGTGACAATTGTAGTCACATCCATCCATCCCTCCATGCTCAGCCATCCCTGCAATATACCTCGCAATACTCTGCATAATACTCTGCAATACTCTGCATAATACCCCAAAATACTCTGCATAATACCCCAAAATACTCTGCATTATACCCCGCAATACTCTGCATTATACCCCGCAATACTCTGCATTATACCCCGCAATACTCTGCATTATACCCCGCAATACTCTGCATAATACCCCGCAATACTCTGCATAATACCCCGCAATACTCTGCATTATACCCCGCAATACTCTGCATTATACCCCGCAATACTCTGCATTATACCCCGCAATACTCTGCATTATACCCCGCAATACTCTGCAATATACACGGCACTACTCTGCAATATGCCCAGCACTACTCCGCAATACTCTGCAATACCCCGCAATTTTTAACCAGTTCCCGCCCACAGTCATATGACGTCCTTGACTTTGAGCGGGGATATCTGAATGATGGGTGCAGCTACAGGCATCATTCAGATATCAGCTTTTTCAGCCGGCGATTCCCTACACCATAAGAATGATCATAGTGGCTGTTACACTGCTTGATCGTTCTTATGGGAGGCGAGAGGGGACGCCCCCCCTTCCCGCCACCCTCCGGTGCTTCTACCGACTCACCGCTACGATCGAAGCCAAGATCGTTTTTTTTTTTTTTTTTTTTATTTCAGGCTTCCCAGCCTAGAGGTGAGATGTGAGGTCTTATTGACCCCATATCTCACTGTAAAGAGGACCTGTCATGCCATATTCCTATTACAAGGATGTTTACATTCCTTGTAATAGAAATAAAAATGATCAAAAATTTTTTTGGGGGGGGGAAAGTGTCAAACTAAAATAAATAAAGTAAAATAAACAATAAAAAAAAAAATGTTTAAAGCGCCCATGTCCGTGTGCTCGCATGCAGAAGCGAACACATACGTAAGTCCCGCCCACATATGGAAACAGTGTTCAAACCACACATGTGAGGTATCACTGCGAACGTTGGAGCGAGAGCAATAATTTTGGCCCCAGACCTCCTCTGTAACTCAAAACATGTAACCAGTAAAAAATTTTAAAGCGTCACCTATGGAGATTTTTAAGTAGCGACGTTTGGCACCATTCCACGAGAGTGTGCAATTTTGAAGGGTGACATGTTAGGTATCTATTTACTCGGCGTAACTTCATCTTTCACATTATGCAAAAACATTGGGCTAACTTTACTGTTTTATTTTTTTTAAAGCACAAAACTGTTTTTTTTCCAAAAAAAAACGCGTTTGAAAAATTGCTGCGCAAATACCGTGCGAGATAAAAAGTTGCAACAACCGCCATTGTATTCTCTAGGGTCTTTGCTAAAAAAAATATATATAATGTTTTGGGGTTCTATGTAATTTTCTAGCAAATAAATTATTATTTTTACATGTAGGAGAGAAATATAAGAATTGGCCTGGGTGCTCCAGAACGCCTGGAGGTGCTCCGTGCATGTTGGGCCTCTGTATGTGGCCACGCTGTGTAAAAGTCTCACACATGTGGTATCGCCATACTCGGGAGTAATAGCAGAATGTGTTTTGGGGTGTAATTTGTGGTATGCATATGCTGTGTGTGAGAAATAACCTGCTAATATGACAATTTTGTGAAAAAAAAAAAAAGAAAAAAAAAATCTTGATTTTGCAAAGAATTGTGGGAAAAGATGACAATTTCAAAAAAACTCACCATGCATCTTTCTAAATACCTTGGAATGTCTTCTTTCCAAATAGGGGTCATTTGGGGGGTATTTGTACTTTTCTGGCATGTTAGGGTCTCAAGAAATGAGATAGGCCGTCAGTACTACAGGTGTGATCAATTTTCAGATATTGGCACCATGGCATTTGGACTCTCTAACATTCACAAAGACCAAATAATATACACCAAGTTGTACTTATTTTTACCAAAGATATGTAGCAGTATAAATTTTGGCCAAAATTTACGAAGAAAAATTACTAATTTGCTAAATTTTATAACAGAAACAAAAAAAAATTCATTTTTTTACCAAATTTTCAGTCTTTTTTCTTTTATAGCGCAAAAAATAAAAAACCCAACGGTGATTAAATACCACCAAAAGAAAGCTCTATTTGTGTGAAAAAAAGGACAAAAATTTCATATGGGTACAGTATTGTATGACTGAGTAATTGTCATTCAAAATGTGAGAGCACCAAAAGCTGAAAATTGGTCTGGTTAGGAAGGGGGTTTAAGTGCCCAGTGGTCAAGTGGTTAAGCATGTATTTGATTAGTAAACTAAATTGGATTATTGATGTAAGTAATTCTACTATATGGAAAGATTCATCTTGGCCTAAATCTATGCTAATAGATCCTTCCATCTACAGTAATGTTGGAAGTATTTGTACAGCAGTCGCTGACATGTCTTCAGATTATGATTGGCCACATACAGGAATCAATCTCGTATTGGAACAGTTGGTTCGATCACATAAAAGTCTCTGGAGTCAGACCAAAATTGATACAGGTTTGTTTAAAGATATAAAAATTGAGGGAAGAGAACCTGAACCCCAAATTCAATATAAGTTGCCACAAGAATCAATAGGTCCCATTTCTGACATTGTACAAGAATTTTTACAACAAGGAATATTAAAGAAAGCACAATCAGTGGTAAATAATTTTATTTGGCCTATCAAGAATGCTAATAATTCGTATTCTTTATCAGTTGATTTAAGATCACTGAATAAATGCATTACAAATAACAAACCTATTGTTCCTAATTTAAATTTAATGTCACACCTGGATGCCAAGGCCAAAGTATTTTCTGTACTGGAAATCGCCAATAGTAATTTTTCTATATCATTAGCTAAAAGCTGTCAATATAAACGTGCCTTCAGCTTTAATAAAGAAACCTATGCATTCACTAGAACAATCCCAGGATTGGACATTAGTGACGGTATAGTGCACGAGTGTTTACAGAAAGTATTATCAAAATTCTCTAGCCTAGAATGTATTTTCCAGCATGCGGACAAGTTTTTGTTGTCTACACAGAGTATAGAGCAGTGATGGTGAACCTCGGCACCCCAGAGGTTTTGGAACTACATTTCCCATGATTCTCATGCACTCTGCAGTATAGTTGAGCATGATGGGAAATGTAGTTCTAAAACATCTGGGGTGCCAAGGTTCACCATCACTGGTATAGAGGAACATGTCACCCTTTTGTCTGAGTTATTTACTCTGTTACAAACATCAGGGCTGAAATTGAACACAGAGTCAGTTCAGTTGATGAAAAGTCAGGTAGCATTTCTTCATATGCAAATTAGTCATGGACAGAGACAGTTAGCACAGGAAAAAGTTAGAAACATTTCTGCTATTCTAATTCCAACATCTTACAAGGCATTATATCAATTTTTGAGCAAAGTAAATTGTTGCAAAGAGTTTTTACAGAAATGTGATGATAAAGTTAAACCATTTTTTGATTTTTTGAGACAAAAAGATGTTGTGTTTGATCAATGGGGTCAAACCCAGACAGATGCCTTTGAAATGTTGAAAAGGGATCTGGAGAATGTTCCTTCATTGAATACAATTGAAGTTGGTTTGTCAATTCCTGTTGTATTGCATACTGATGTAGCTGAGAATTCAATTTCAGTAACTTTGTCTCAATTAAAAAATGTGATCAGAAAATAGGCTTTTTCTCCAGAGGTTGACAAATATGGAAAAGACCTTTGACACACATATTAAGCAATTGTTAAGTGTTTATTTTGCAGTCAAAGTAACAGAAAAGATTGTGAGATCTAGTAAGATCATATTACAGACACCTGATCTATCACTAAAACTTCTTCTAGAGAGAATTAATTCAAGGGAATTATATGACAAATATTGCCCATTTTTTTAAAACTTTACAATTTAAATCTTTACAGGTATATTTGGTAACAGAACATTCTCAGCTATATTCAAAAAATGTTTGTACAAATGTATTCAGAAAGCCTGTAAATGGTATTTTTAGAACAAGTGCAGAGAGAGGCTTTAAGCCAGTGTTTGTTAATGCTATTAACAGTCATTCAGCAGGTCTTCCTATGTGTTACCCAAAGAATGGTTATGTTATTCAGCAATAATTCTACAGAAAATGCTGAATGGATAGATGCCAAAAATTAGAGTACAGCACGCATGACTCTAAATCTTAAAGAGGAGAAGTGAATGGACACAGTTCATTTCAGTCTACTGGGTTGATTTGAAACCTTTGTTTGTTTGTGAAAACAATCAAATCATGACAAAAAGGAAAAATTGCGTCCTGTTATAGTTAAAATACACAGAATAATAACATAAGAAGTATAGGCCAGTTTAAGAGAAATAGACAAAGTAAGGTAATTAGAAATGTTATTACTAAAATATGTCTTTTATGTCATGATAAAATATTAGGATTGTGATATGTAAAATGAATAAGTAAATGATGAAGGTATATTTTGTATTAGTAAATTCAAAATAATAATACTGCATTCTGTTTCGGGATCTGACTTGTAAGTCACTGAAAGAGAATTTTAATATTTCTAGACCTTCCAGATGAAAACAAACCCTTAAAGCTTAAGAATATCAGTTCTGGGAGAAGCTTTGACACACAAGATTCATTTGTTATAATTATTGTTGTCTTTTTATGTTCAATAAAGTTTTTCCAGCTTTACAGAGTGCAGAGAGAAATTTCTAAAAACAATAGAATTTTGACTACTGATGAAATAATTTATCCATTAGATATATTGCAGTTTTATATATATACATTTTTATGTGACGTGATATGTTTATCATATCAAGATGAGATATTTTTTACACATCAACTTTTACAATCACATTAAGGGGGTCATTTACTATAGCGCCGAAAAATGATCCTGCAGTCCCAGAAAATAGCGCCGAAATAAGGCCAATTAAGACTTCAACTCTCAGAAACTGAGTGCTAATGCAAATGGAAAGCAGCGCTATTGCGGGCAAAAATGCCTGTCAGATCACATATGCAGGAATAGTGGAAGTCAATGGGGCTCAAACCTGCAAAATCCAAAGTTCTCACTGCAGGCTTATATGCAAGTTCTTTGCCAAAAGAGTATATAGGGACCCGGGTCCTGCCCCAGGGGACATGTATCAATTGGAAAAAATGTTTTTAAAAACGGACATTTTTTCGGGAGCAGTGATTTTAGTAATGCTTAAAGTGAAACAATAAAAATTAAAAATTCCTTTAAATATCGTGCCTGGGGGGTGTCCATAGTATGCCTGTAAAGTAGCGCACCTTTCCCGTGTTTATTACTGTACCGCAGGAAAATGACATTTCTAAAGGAAAAAATGTCATTTAAAATTGCTTGCAGCTGTAATGAATTGCCGGTTCCCAGCAATATAGAATTAAAGTCAAAGAAAAAAAAGGTGTAGGTTCCCCCTACCAGTCCATACTAGGCCCTTTGAGTCTGGTATGGATATTAAGGGGAAGTCCATGCCAATTTTTTCTTAAATGGTGTAGGGGTCCCCCCCAAAATCCATACCAGACCTTTCAGGTCTAGTATGGATATTAAGGGGAACCCTGTGCCAAAATTTTTAAAAAAAGCCAGAGGAAGATGGAGAAGACCGGAGAAAGAAGCGGAGGAAGATGCGGGGAAAGAAGAAGACATTTTTATTAAAGGAATTGTCAAAAACCAGCTATTGTCTTTTGTCACATTTTACTGCTTTTTTGGTGAATGTGTAGGGGTACAATGTACCTGATGGCCATTCACATAGGAGGGGGGCCAGGATCTGGGGGTCCCCTTGTTAAAGGGGGCTTCCAGATTCCGATAAGCCCCCTGCCCGCAGACCCCCACAACCATTGAGCAAGGGTTGTGGGGATGAGGCCCTTGTCCCCATCAACATGGGGACAAGGTGTTTTTGGGGGGACCCCAAGGCACCCTCCCCATGTTAAGTGCATGTGTCCTGGTAGGGTTCAGGAGGAGGGGGCGCTATTTTACAATAAAGGCATTGTCAAAAACTGGCTATTGTTTTTTGTCACATTTCAGTGCTTTTTTGGTGAATGTGTAGGGGTACAATGGGTCTTCCAGATTCCGATAAGCCCCCCATCCACAGACCCCCACAACAACCAGGCAAGGGTTTTGGGTATGAGGCCCTTGTCCCCATCAACATGGGGACAAGGTGTTTTGGGGGGACCCCTAAGCACCCTCCCCATGTTGAGTGCATGTGGCCTGGTACAGTTCAGGAGGAAGTTGTCTCTGGAAGCTCTCTCGTCCCCCCTCTTTTCCTGCGGCCTGCCAGGTTGCATGCTCGGATAAGGGTCTGGTATGGATTTTGGGGGGACCCCCACGCCATTTTTTAAAAAATTTTGGTGGCCGCAAAACGCATAGATGTGAACTAGTACCATAGGAAACCATGTTAAATGAACTGTAGAGTGTTTCTGAAAACTGCAAAACGCACTAAAAAATGCATAGGTGCAAACCTAGGGTCAGGGCCAGTTCACACTGGAGTGAGAAGAGAGGCTCTTTACAGGTGCTATCCAGTGTGAACGCAGCCGAATATGTAAAAGATCTTGCACTTCCCCAAAACTACCACCCCCAAAACTAATTAAAAAGAAGAAAGAAAAGAGAGAAAAAGGAAAAAAACAACAACAAACAAGCTCAATAATTTACTTTTATTTTGCCAGCAGAAACAAAATTATGTACATTCATTTACTAGCTTCAAAAAAATTTCTACAGGATATATGGTGCTACATTTAGCAAAACAGTTAGCAATTGGGTTTTAAGGGACCTGCTCATAGGAGCTTACAATCTAAAATTTGTCTAAACCTTAGAGTGGATACAGCTTTACTTTCAGTGTATAATGGGCAACACATCACATTTTTATCTGCAGGATTATAGAAACATACTTAACAGTCATTATTCTTACAAAGCATTCCAACATAATATTAAAAAGAGCCACATGTTCAAAATATAACACCCGCCACCACCCCACAAAACCACACATATACATACATTGGTGAGTATGTTCTGCTGGAAGCTGCATTTCTGTGTACATGATTAAGCAATGAGATCAAAGTGTAGAAGGTCAACACATGCTCCCAAACCATGTTTGCACGGTGAGACAGGAACAATACACACACAACATTGACAGCATGGCCACATAAACCCACTTTTGACTGAAAAAATGCACAAGAATTTCAGCAACAGCCCCTAGTTGGAGCGTTTGTCAATAGGCACAATATCATTCCTTTGCCCCCACAAATCACAGCAAAAAACCTGGCCTTCTCAGGCCAAATGAACCCCCCCCCCACTGCAGCCCTTTATTGAAGGTAGGTTGTATTGTTAGCACACTGACACATGCTCAATAGAAGTACACGCCCACCAGTATCTTTCGATCTGTCTCTTCGTGTATGTCTAAAGTGATTGCACCAGATGGGCAGGAACACATAATACTATTTGCAACTGTGTTAGCCCTTGGCTATGTGCATCAAATCTCCAACTACAAGCCAAAGATCAAAGTCCATTTGCATGCACATAAACAAAGCAACAGTTTTCTAAGCATATGTACCTGTGCAGTGTAAACTCTACAATTTTAAATGTCCAAGTCCCTGGGCATGATTAGTGATAACAAACATTAACATCAGTCCCTGGCTGCAATGAGCTTCCAATATAAAGTCCAAAACTAACTTTCTTACATTAGAGACTATTTTGACAGGGAGACAAATAAAGTGCCAGCCTGTTTTTGGATTGTAGTGAGAAACCCACACAAGGTGAGCATATAAACTTTGACACAAGCATTAGCATGTTGGGGAATTGAACCAGCAACCCCAGTGCTCCTAGACAGAATTACTACCCACTACACCAGCAGGCAGCCTCACACGTGTCATGCTCAGTGTCACAAGCAATATACAATATATTGGCCTAAGTATTGGGACGCCTGCCTTTAAACGCACATGAACTGTAATGGTATCCCAGTCTTAGTACGTAGGGTTCAAAATTCATTTGGCTATAACAGCTTCAACTCTTCTGGGAAGGCTGTTCACAAGGTTTAGGAGTGTGTGTGAGTATGGGAATGTTTGACCATTATTTCAAGTGCATTTGTGAGGTCAGGCACTGATGTTGGACAAGAAGGTCTGGCTTACAGTCTCTGCTCTAATTCATCCCCAAGGTGTTCTGTTGTGTTGAGGTCAGGACTCTGTCCAGGTCAGTCAAGCTCCTCCACCCCAAACTCACTCATGTCATGTCTTTATGGACCTTGCTTTGTGCACTGGTCCAAATCATTTGGTGGAGGGGGGTTATGGTGTGGGGATGTTTTTCAGGGGTTGGACCTGGCCTCTTAGTTCCAGTGAAGAGAACTCTTAAGACATCAGCATACCGAGACTTTTTGGACAATTTCATGCTCCCAACTTTGTGGGAACAGTTTGGGGATAGCCCCTTCCTGTTCCAATATGACTGCACAAAGCAAGGTCCATAAAGACATGGATGAGTGAGTTTGGGGTGGAGGAATTTGGCTGCTTGACCTCAACCTGATAGAACACCTTTTGGCTGAATTAGAGCAGAGACTGCGAGCCAGGCCTTCTCATCCAACATCAGTGCCTGGCCTCACAAATGCACTTCTGGAAGAATGGTCAAACATTTCCATAGACACACTAAACCTTATGGACAGCTTTCCTAGCCTTCCCAGAATCTGTTCTAGCTGCAAAGGGTGGGCCAAATCAATTTTTAACCCTACGGACTAGGACTGGGCTGGCCATTAAAGTTCATGTGTGTAAAGCCAGGT